>NW_005842695.1:66090-125407 GCF_000455745.1 Alligator sinensis
TCATTCTCAGTAATCTCTGCACTCCTCCCTTATCCATAGGGGGTGGGATGTTTGTAATGGCTTTAACCCTTGCAGGATCGATTTGCACCCCTTTCTCAGACAGCTTCTCTCCCAGATATGTTATTTCTTTGACCCTGAATTTGCCTTTTTGTTTGTACAGTTTCAAACCTGCTCTGCGAGCTCTTTCAAGTGCCCTTCTTAGCTTCAAGTCACGTTCTTCCACAGTATTTCCCCAAACTAATACATCGTCAATATAAACCATAGTTCCATCAAGAGCTTCAAAAATTTGTTGCGCCTTTCTGTGAAATACTTCAGATGCAGAACATGGTCCAAAAGGAAGCCTGTGAAACCAATACCTTCTGAAGGGCGTACTGAAGGTACATAATCTAGTGCTATTCTTTCCAAGGGGAACGTGCCAAAACCCAGAAAAGAGGCACCCAAAGTGGAGAAATATGTAGCTTCTGCCACACTGCCAAAAGCCTCTTCCTTTGTGGGAATGGGAAAACATTCCCTTTTGATGTATCTGTTCATTTGCTTAGGATCCAGACACAATCTCAAGGATCCATTTTTTTTTATTATTATGATCAGTGAATGAACCCAAGCAGTTGGCTGCTCTACTTTTTCTATTACGTCTATGTGAGATAATCTATCTAATTCCTTTTTCAGTTTCTCCCTTAGTACAAGGGAAACATTTCTTGGCGCATGTATGGTGGGAATATCTGGTTCACTCAATTCTATCTTGTACTCAGTTAAAAGTTCCCCTATGCCTTGAAACACATCATAAAATATTATTATGATCAGTGAATGAACCCAAGCAGTTGGCTGCTCTACTTTTTCTATTACGTCTATGTGAGATAATCTATCTAATTCCTTTTTCAGTTTCTCCCTTAGTACAAGGGAAACATTTCTTGGCGCATGTATGGTGGGAATATCTGGTTCACTCAATTCTATCTTGTACTCAGTTAAAAGTTCCCCTATGCCTTGAAACACATCATAAAACTCTTCTTCTATGTCAGGGGTTTTCAACCTTTTTTTGGTTAGTGTACCCACGGCGGTTAGTCAAGAAGCAGGGAGTCTCCCAGTCGGTCAACAAGCGGGGGGACGGGGATCCCCCATGGCAAAACAGCAAGTCCTCCTGCTTCTCGGCGCTGCTGCCACGTACCCCCTGGGGCCTTCCTAAGTACCTTCCGGGGGTATGCATAACCCTGGTTGACAACCTCGGTTCTATATTCTTTCTAGTCCATCAATGGCATCCACTCTCATAATCAAATCTAGATCTTTACATGTTTACAACCCAGTAATTGGTTTTCCTGGGACTGTTACAAACCGAATTTTACTATGTTACCCTTATGTCTAACATGCAGCGCACAAACACCCTTGGGTTGCAATCATGTTCCCATTATGTGCTCTAAGTTCCACTTTCTTATTCTCATACTACACAGGTTTAGTTTTCATTTTTCTGAATAATGTACTCTGGTATTACATTGACCTGTGCCCCTATATCTCATTTAACAGTTACTATTAGTCCATTGATGTCCAGGGTGATTGTCCAATCCTCAGAAGAATTAACATCTTCTTGCATTGTGCCAATGAGGAATTCTTCTTCTTCCTTGTTGCATAGAGCGTACACCTGCAGTTTCTTGTGTGGTACATCCTGCTCCTTTCTGCCAACTCTTACAAAGTGATTGAATCTTTTGCATTTGTTGCACCAAATGCAGGGCATTGCAAGGGTTTATGGAAATTATACTGTTCAAAGGTTTCATTTTGTTTGGGTATACATCATTCCTCAAACATTTTCATTACTGTGCCATAGCTTTTCTGTTCTGCTTCTGACAACTGTAGGCTCTTATAGAGACAGAGCTTCTGGGCCTGTTATAATTTTAAAAAATAGCTACCGCGAGTGGATCTTCCTTCTTTGTAGCTCCACTGGCCATCATAAATTTATGATGATTTAAATTTCTTCCAGTTTTCTGCTGCATTGCTGGACAGCTTTAACTCCTCTGGAATTCTGAGATGCTCCATTTTTCTGCCTTTCTTTGTGCCCCACTCCTGGTACCAGTAACTGGAGTAGGGTATGAAGAAAGATTAAGAAGTTAAACTCATAAAACGATAAAGCTTGTTTATTCAGAAAACCTTCTTAACCTACTGATCTGCTGTTCCCTTCTGCCCTCCCTAGGCCAACGTACAGGCAGTCCTCGACTTACAATGTTTCGAGTCACAACGTTTTGCACTTACACCATTTATAAATTGACACCCTGTTTCAACTTTCTGACGTCAGTACAACTTTACAACGCTTGATTCAATTTGACACCACGCCAGTGAACAAGTTCGCTGCGTCACCCATAACATCTGTCCATTTTTCCTTGGACTCTTTCTTTAAGTAAGCAGACAAGACCCCAGAAAAACTTGAAGCCAAGACTTCTGAGAAGACTCCAGCCAAGAACCCTTCAAAAAGTCCAACCAAGAGCCCTTCAAAAAGTCCAGCAAAGTTACCTCAAAGAAGTCTTTCCAAATCAATATGATTGCTATTTATAATATAAATACATTTATGTAGCTATTTTAGTCATCTAAAATTGATTGAGTACAAAATTCTGGGGTATTTTTGGTGAAAACAGGATATCGGGCCTTGGCTCAGGAACCAATCCCCCATTTATAACATTGTTTCTTACGAGAAAATCGGTTCCGAGTTGCAACGTTTCGACTTAAGATGCCGTTTTCAGAATCAATTGTGTCATAAGTCGGAGGACTGCCTATACCAACTTATACATAACACTCTTAAAGGTATCCACGTAAGTCACAGCTACCCATTTATCTGCAATGTCAGACTATGCTCCCCAGAAGAAAGTGAGACACTCCCAGAAGACAGGACAGCATGGAAATGCGAGAGCCATAAATTGTTTGAATTCATGTTGGGAGCATGTTTTGAAAGGAGCACCTTAACAAAACTATTTATATGGTTTCCTCCTCCTACAGGTTTTATACCTGGGGGTGGGGGACACACACAGGACTTGAAATCTCCAATTCGTGTAAAAAGAGGAAGAGAACAAAGGAAGAATGAGGAATCATTTTGGTTCTCACACGTCATATTGAGGGCTTAATCCAGCCTTGAGAAAGATGTCTCCTTAAATGGGATATTCAGGAATTGATCTAGATTCTCCCCAATCAGGATTAAAGCAGAAGACCCTTCTGGCCACTGAGTTATTGATTAGGCAGACTCTTGGTTGAGCTCTCTCTCAGAATTGCCAAGTGTTTAAACTTCTTCCTCTTATCCCCTGAGAGACAGTGAGCAACATCCTGAATGCTGGAGGCCCACTGCTATATATAAATACAGAGGGCTATTTGGTCTAATAAATATTTCAGTCTTTACTTTGTACTTCATCACCTTATTACATTTAAAAATGAGAGTCAGGATCCTCAGCCTTCCCCAGTACACTGAAGGAATGGCAACCAGTGCTGAAATAACACATCCAATGAAGCGCAAAAGTGTGCTAACAATTATTTGGTGATCTACTCCAGGATTAAGCCTGTTTACTTTTAAAACTAGAGATTAATAGTGATGGCTTCTTCTAATGACTATAGAAATGCCACAGCCCCTGCCAATAACAGGTTGAGCAATGAACAGGTTGCTATAGAATACACTGTTTATGCACCACTGACTGCAATTGCTATACAGAAAATTTAATAGATCCCTTTTCCCCCCTCAGCAAATTCATGTGGCCAGACATGTAGAGCTGCATTATACCTGGTGACCTGACTTATTTATCATGTCAATCATCATAATGATATGTCAACATTTCACAATTGTGATAACTTTCCTTTCTATAATATTTTTCAGAGTGTTTTTACTCAGCACTGTAACCACATATGCCAGAAGAGATATCAGGGGCATTGATTTGATGCTTGGTTCTAACACAACCGCAGGGTTACTTCCCGAGCCAAAGCACTCAGCAATAACTTATTTTCTTTCTTATTTTTAAATGCAACTCCTTGTGCTAGCAAATAGACTCACAACTACAACTGCAATTAAAGAGATAAGGAGGGGAATACAGCAGAGCATATCAGCCCACATAGACAATTGTCAAGGCTGTAACTTGCAATCCTAACCCACTTGAGAGTATGTAGTTGGCTTCCTTTTTCACCAGTCAGGTTTAAAATTACAGCTGCTATAATTAGTGAGTTTCCAAAGCCTGAAGTACTAAACAAGGTGGTTGCTTATTGAAGAGATTGATATTTCTCACCCAAAGAAAATAATTTGCTAATATACTCAAGAGAGAGGAGAAAATAAAGTAGATGGGAGGAATTAGAGCAACTGCGGAAAGTAAAATATCATGATAGTGCGCGCACGAGGTCAAAATAGTAGTGGGGACACTTTAACTAAAGCTCATTTGACAGTGGGCATGTCTACATGAGACACTTAATGTACAGAAGACTAATTCTACTGTGAATTAGTGCGGCGGGCAAAACCTGCGCTAATGCACAGTAGTCTAATGCATGGTAGTGTCACAAAAGGACTGTTCATCTGTGCTACTGCACAGAAGCACCAATTATGGCTCATTAAGTTAGTACCTGTTGTTACAGGTACTAAACTTAATGAACTGTAATTACAATGCATTAATAAACATGTAGACGCACCCAGTAAGCTCCATCTTGGAAGATAAAACACGGTTCTGTTACCCGGCTCCCAAACTTGGCTTGTAACTGCATCTGCAACCATTTTGAAGTGAAGTCAGGATAGATAAAGAAGCTTTTGACAGAGCTTGAGATGTTACATACTGGGCATGCCTATACATGCAATTAATGCGACTGAATGTACTTTGGCTCAATTTGAGCCAGAGTAAACTAATCCCAATGCCAGCATCTTATTGGGACCCAGAGGACTTTAGGCCTGGGTTTTGACTGTTGTGCTTAGCGTCAAGTGCAGTAATTTACTGCGCTACCGGATACCACTTGTACGTGATGGGACTATCCGGCATAGCAGTAAATTAGTCTACTGCACCCTAATTGCCGAGTATGTGTAGATGGTGACACTTTACTTCACATCAAATTAGTCCGCTGAGCAGTAAAGCATCTCATGTAGACATGATCAACAGATCACTGTTGATTACTGTTTACACTTTGGTAGATTACTGTTACACTGTAACAGATTACTGTTACACTTTGGTAGATACCCATTCTCAGACTGATAGTCTACATCAGTGGTCTTCAATCTTCCTAAGGTTACAGAACCCTTTTATATCACCTCTTCTGCCACAAAACCCCTAACCCCTATCCTGAAAACTGACATGGAGCCAGGCAATCTGGGCCCACAATGGCAGGGCACAACGTCCCAGCTCACTCCGCCGTCACCCCCAATCTCTTTGTGGAACCTTTGATGACCTATCACAGAACCCCAGGCTTTCAAAGAACATAATTTGAAAACCACAGGTCTGTAGTACAAAGTAGTTTCTGCTACATTAGTTGTCTGAAACAATGTTAAAACCACACTAACTAGCGTGGTATTGGAAAGCAGTTGTCAAATACAGTTCTGGCAGAAGTGCCACGAAGTCTATTGTAAGTGAGCCACCAAAGGATCAGCAAAAAATATATTGCTCAGTAGAGGGGTAGAATTCAAATAGAGCAGGAAGAGGACAGTGACAGCATGTGTTGAAAGCCTAGCCAGAGCTGTAGACTCATTCATGTCGACTCAATGAGGTGGTTTCACCTCCCTGACTATAAGGGAAGTGGAGGTAGGCATCTGGCAGGTAGCACTGGAACTGAAAGTCACAGAGCCAGAGGAGCAGACAAGGTTTGAGAGACTGCTTGGGCAAAGAAAAGTAAGGGAGAAGGTTTAGGTTGTGGTCCATATAGTGTTATAATTGTTTTAAAAATTAAGCATCTAAAGACATAACTTTTCACTATATAGTCTGGTATGAAGCAAATCTCTAATTTTAGAAATGCAGTACATTTGTCTTTATTTTGAGGAAGATTCTTAGGAAAGGAAGTCGCACCATGAAGGCAGGTCTCATGTTTAGGAGTCACAGTATTTTCAAAACTCTCAAAATTCATTCTCATTTCCCTGAAGTTGTAGAAAGGGCTGTGTGGGCACATAAACTCCCCAACAGAATGCCTAGTCCTTTCTTTGGTTTGTTTTGGAGGAGATGCTCACTATCAGGTGCAAGGGAGTGTCTGTAGTCCTCATAACCCTATACCTGTAGTGGTGGCACCAGGACAGTTTCAATTTTCCTCTGCGATGGCTTGGCTGGAGGGGTAGACAACTTGTAAATGGAACCTGCTGCTGCATATTTGTGTCTTCCAGGTCAAATTTAGCAGGTGGAGAATTCATTTTTAGCTGTTTTACATGTCAATTTTCTATTAAAACAGAATTTTTACATGAAAAGTAATTAGCCTTCTGATTTTTTTTAACATCTTATTCCGGAGGCAATAAGGTAGGAAGTGTTCATCTAAATTATATAACTCCACGGTCATACCTGCCACCACGCTCTTCAACACTGAAATGGGCAGACATGCATTTCACCCCCTCA
The DNA here is from genome assembly GCF_000455745.1 of Alligator sinensis. NCBI lineage: Eukaryota > Metazoa > Chordata > Crocodylia > Alligatoridae > Alligator > Alligator sinensis. The sequence continues at coordinate 72,612 of NW_005842695.1, forward strand.
TTCCCCTATTATTACAGGTTCCTCTGAAGTTGGCGGCACCTCAGCCCCTCTCATCCCATGCCTGTGACACACAACAGTTGAATCTCTTGGGAATGGTGTGCTCAGTGTAGAAGCACCTGGGAGAATTCAATGCCCCACAACAAACAGGAGGTCAGATTAGATTATTTTATGCTCCCCTCTGGCTTTAAATGCATCAAAACCTACCTGAGGGAGAAAGGCTTCAGAGTCTATAAAAACAGCTCTGTAACGTCCTTGCTGTTGTAGTGGCAGAAACTGGTGACAGAACTCGAGAGACCTTGCTAAGACTGTACCATTCACAGTCTTGGGTAATAATTTAGGGTAGACTGAGCGCAGCAGAGGAAAGGAGGCACTCAGGGGGCCATTACAATCTCAATTCTCTGCCCAGCCCCAGCCCCAGCCCGAGGCCTAGGTTAGGACAAGCTGGAGAACACTTCAATGCACACCACTGGTGCCCGCAGGGGACTGCAGACAAATCTGCAACCAATCTATGCTCTCTCTGCTGTGCCTGAAGAAACTGTGTCACGCTGGTGAGAAAGTTCTCAATTAAACATACTCTATATTCGGAGGTCAGTGGAACATCCCTTTTTTTTTTTTTTACAAAGGTGAGAAATATGCCGAGAGATGCCAACATCATATAGGGAACGCAGAAGATATAAAAGCTCAGCAGCTCAGTTGACAGAGTAGTAAGTCTGGCTTTGGCTCCATGGCAGTTTAAACATGAACCTACTTGAAAAAAAAATGATAACATGGCCTTAAGTGACTTAAATCCCCGAACGCAAAGAAATTAGCCAATCAGATTGTATGGATTGTTTCTCAACATTCCATTTAGCTTTTAATTACCCACTAGACTGTAATAGCTCCTTTGGAGCTGCTACACTCTATCGTGTCAATTTGGCTGCTACAAACGCACAGCACTGAGTCCTGAAGCTAAAGAATAATTATGAAATTCTCGCTGAAAAAGGTTGCTGGGCATGTGCAGTAGCAGACGTTTGAACTGAGGCATTTTGAATTTCTTTTTTAATTTAATTTTTATAAATAGCCAAAGCAATTAGATGCTGTTATGGAGTGCTTGAAAACCTTTCAGCTTCTAGTTCTAAGACATTACTGAGTTTTGGAAGTGTAAACAGTCTCTTAAGTTGGCAAACTTCTGTTCTTACAACTTCACAGCTATCCATGTCCATATGCACAGTCCATTCGACATTACTTTTAAATAGGCTCTGGCATATAAAGCATCATAAAGCGAAGAAAGAAAGAACCTTTTTGAGTATTAGATGTAAACTCCGCATGTCAAAACAACATACGGAGATAGGCATAGATTAAAAAAAAAATTGTGTATTAGCTACCGTAAATGAGCTGTCTGGGACATGACATTAAGAGGAGAAGACAAGGATATTGGGATGTAAGAAGGAAAAAGGAGGCTTATTTTAATTCACAAGCCTAAAATCATGAGCTAGGTTTATAAGTGGGATTTGTGGCGAATGAGTGACACAGTGGTATGTGGATTAGAAGAAGGAAGGGAGAAAGGGTTGCATATTTGTAGGACACACTGTTTCATTCACTGCTTCTCAAACTGGGAGAAGTCAAGGTAGGGGCCAAGAGGCGAAAACCTGAAAGCGCACTGCACTGCTAAGAAACCTCTCATGTCCTTGAGTCCACTCCTAGGTCGCCCTTCGCGCTCTGTGCCTCATTCTGCACTCCATATTCAACTGCATCTCTCTCTTCCTCTCTATGTGCGTCTCGGTGGGACCGATTAGTCACTGTTATTAATGGAAGGCAATAGAGGCGCACCTGCTCTGCTAATGGTGTCTTGGCAGTTTTTCTCACCATACCTCTCCCTCCTACCTTGTTATGAGGTCTCTGTATTCGACACAAATCTGAATCTAACACCTTCCCTCAGCAAAGAGGCTGCTTGGGGTGCAAACAAAGCTCTACCATTCGTGCCTAACTTGTGCTACTCGTGTCAAGCCCGTTATGTGAAGTCCCAAAACTTTTCCCTTTGTGAATCGTACCCGACAGCAATTCTTTCAGTGGCCTCCTCCAGCCGGCCGTAGCACATGCACAGCTACAAGCGTTCTTAAAAAAGGAATGAAACACAAAAGATGAGTCCATAGTAATCCTCCAGCTATTCTCTTTGGTTTTTTGCTCCATCGTGATTTTCTTCTAAACTATGTCACTCAATTAAATAAATGTCAACATCTGTAATAATACTGGCGTCTCCCACAAACTCCGTGCAATCACGAAATGGCAATGCAAATATACGCAGGTACTTCTCTTCTAAGCTTACCTCGGTTCTGTCCACTTATGCCCTGTTAAATATAACAGGACTTGGATAATGTCCATATGACAACAGCCTATGGAAGATCTAGTGTACAACCAAATTATAAATAACATTTTACAACCAAAAGAAAGATCACGATATTTGACTACTATACCTGCAATGCAACAAAATAATCATTTAGCGCATTAAATGTTAATATAAAAACTGTGTAATGCCCATCAGATTCTGGTATACCTTTTAAACGGGAAAGATTTTAAGCCTGATTTATATATAATAAATAAATAAATAAAACATATTTATGCATGTGCTAGCATGTGTGCATGCACGTGTGAGCATGCACACACACATATCCACAGACACACAGTAAAACATTTCCTCTTTGACTTTCCCTCCCGGACAGATGTGAGAGAGCAATATATCTCCATAACTTTACCTATCACTCAGAAAAAGAAAAAGCAGGGACAAGCTATTATCTTGTAAGCTTCATGAACTAAATGTAAGTGCAGCCAATAAAAACTAAATGCTAACCAGTTACTGCTTTCAAGATTTTTTTTTCTTCTACTTCTTCTGGGACAAAATTGTGACATTTTGAAATGGAAAGTTTTCAGCAACTGTTGCTAAATAAAGATTATTTTAATGGCTCCGCATCAAAACAATTCTGTCAAAATCTGAATTGTTCAATAAAAAAAGGAAGAGCAAAGCAAGATGGAGCTTTTCCTGTTTCACAGAACTAAAAAGAAAAAACTGTGAGCGCCTCAAGAGCCAGTCTTAGATACACTGAGATTTAGAAAACATTGCTAAAAATGCAGTTTGAAAAGAAAACAACAAATTTGTTTGCCGACGGTCCCACCACAGCAAGTCATTTTAAACTTTTGCTGCTCCTGATCTGTATAAAGATTTACATCTTATATCAACAGTGCAACCTCTTAGTAGTCAATATTTTGAATAGCATCACATTGTAAATATAATTTTATAGGAATAGTCCAAAACACTACCACTTACTGCCGTGAAACTAGGTTGTCTCTGTTCAAACAGTAAGCATCAGCATTAGTTCGTTAATTGAATAAAACCACATTTTTCCTTCACTAAAATGCTGAGAGGTAATGGTCCCAAGGGGAATTTTGGCTATGGAGAACTATGCCAGTCACTTAATCACATCTTGTCTGGCCTCTCAGTGATACTCAGATATATTCAGTCAAGCCACATTGCAGTAAAACCGACCACATGCTTTTAGTTCACCATTACGGTTGTGCTCTCAAAGACATCAGTGTGAAAAACAAAGGGTTTTTCCGTCTACCACTATGGGACATGAAAAAAAGATGTACAGCAGAAAGCTGATCGAAGACATCATCATCATTATTTCTTTTTATTATTGTCTTGCTGACGAGCCTTGCCTTCCTGGATGCTGTAAAAAGAATGGAAGGATGGTTCCCGTCTCAATTTGAAACAGAAAACAACAGATACAGATGCTCAGGGGAATAGAAGGAAATAACAACTTAATATTGGTCATGGTGACAGGCAGTGATCATAGCACACCAACTGCTTGACCGTTGTTTTAAGGAAAGTTTTAAGTAAGGATCTGAAGGAAAACAATGATGCAATTAACTGCACGGATTAACCCTAACCCGACCCCAGCTGACTTCCTGCCCCTGGGGCAGGGGGCTGGATTTGATGATCTTCCGAGGTCCCTTCCAGCCCTAATGTCTATGAAACCGACGGTTTGTGGGGCTTCTCCCAGGAGTGAGTAGCAGCATGGGAACAAGCACAAAAGATGTGAAAATCTAACAAGTGGGTGTTGGAGGCGTCAGCAGAGGGATACAAAGAGAGGGGCTGGCGGCCCAAGTGATGGGGTAGCAGAACGACCTCCGCAGCAGCACTCTGAATGGATGTGAGCGGGGCGAAACGTACTTGCCAATGCCTCACACAAAGAGCGATCCAGCAATCCGGTTTCAAGGTGATGAGAACATGGACGACAGACTTAGCTGTGTGAATGGATAAGAAAAGCCCTTCTTTTACAGATGTCATGCATAAAGCATCTGTAAGGTTTCGACACAGCCAGAGTACGAGGACCCAGAGAGAGGGCTGTGCCAAAAATGATGTCCGGGTTACAGGCCTGTGCAATAGGCAGAACAGAGGTGTTGCCTGTAGTGACTGACCAATAATGGTGGGGAGAAAATGGTTTGGTGAAAAGGACTTATAACTGTGTTTTACCCCAACTGAATTTCAGCTGACAGCTAAACATCCACAAGCAGAAATCAGAGGTCACGTCTACATGCACTCTTAACTGTGGAGTAGACTAATTAGCTGCGGAGTAAAGCATCGCACTCTACACACATGATGCTATTAGAGCCCAGTAAACTAATTAACACAGCTGTAAGCAGTACTGAAGACAGTACTATCTTCCGGCAGGGTAATAAACTGCAGTTAAATGCACATGTGGATGCTGACCGTGGGTGTAAACTGCGCCTGGTCCACCTAGCCAGCAGGGAGCCTGACTCTCCAGCTCAAATTGCTGCTCCCCAACTCCACCCCAGCTCAAATTGCTGCTCCCCAGCTCCACCCCAGCTCAAATTGCACGTCCCAGGCGCACGTGTAGATGTTGCACCTGGGAGTAGTTTACTCTGGCTCAACCTGCTCCAGAGTTTATTGCTTCAAATTAATTGTATGTGTAGACGTACCCAGAGAGATTGCTTAAGAAGGACACGTGTCTGACATACAGCCATCGAACTGTGAGCTGTTAGCATAGAGATGGCAGTCCAATTCGTATTTCTGAGTGAGATTACCTAGAGATACGGTATGGGAAGAGAAGAGGAGACTGAGGATACAGCCCTGTGGAATACCCACAGAAAGTTGGAGGCAAGATGAAGAGGACCATTTAAAGGAGTGATTAGAGAGATAACAGGACAGCCAAGACGGGGAGGAGTAATGAAGGATGAGATTTCAAGAAAAGAACCATCAACTGTAGCAAAAAAAGGGCATTACCAATCCTCCCATTGCCAAGCTCATTGTTAAGAGATGGTAGAAACAAGTATATTACTGGATCCAGTGCTACTAACTGCTATACATTATTTTTGTATAAATAAATTACATCTCAGGGAAATGATGGCTTTCGAATGCCTCAAGGCTTCTGCAAAATTCCTCAGCATCCTCCCCATTGTTTCGCCATTATTGGAGGCATTGAGAATGTAAGTAGGAGGATAAATGGTTAGGAGATCAGAAAGGTGTAGTGGAGCAAGTCTGCGGAGAATTCTAAGAACCGGGAGATCTATTTCAAATTGGATGCAAAAATGATTAAAGAGCAAGGCATCAAAGGCAATACGTGATCAGGGTGACAGTCATGCCTCCTGGAGTGCATGCGTTATATTGCACACAGGCACAGACACACACACGTACAAATTAACAAATCTGAAGTATTCATTTCAATCGCTTTGTATTTTAATGAGCCCATCTAGCTTTTATAACATGCAGATACATTACTAGCACAGTCAAATTCACCAATAAATAGAGAATGCCTTTGTAGGCACAGCACAATTTGGGTGCCTGTTATTTTGCTTGAAGACCCGTTTTGATGAGCAGCAGCTATGAACAGGCTAGCGCGGTGGGGTGAAGCTATAGCTAAGTGGCACGCTATTTTTGTTTTGTCTTAAAAATGTAAGAAAAAAAGCCAAGCATCTGATTTTGCACATCATCTGCTGAACACAGACACAAAGCCCTGCACACTCCACAGAAAATCAAATGAAGACTGTTTGCTGATGCAGCACAGTGCCAAAGACCCATTCATATAGTTTGTCATTCTGCTACAGTATAGAAAGAAACAGTTCTTCCAATGCTACTTTCAAGAAAAATTAACCATCCTCTCAGGCAGTATTTTAGTCCCTGAATGCTTTTTATTCCCTTTTTTTTTTTGTCTGTCCCCTATTTTGCTATTCTTTACTTCCTAAATTAGTACAGTACACTCATGCCCTTTCGGGGGATACCTGTATTTAAAAATGATATTGTTAGTTTCTATCTGTCATCAACAAGTTAGACCTGAGGGCAAATTAAAAAAAGGGAAATTAGATCACAGAATAATAGAATCATAGAAGTAGGGTCGGAAGGGACCTTGTAGATCTTCAAGTCCGACCCCCTGCCTGGGCAGGAGGAAAACTGGGCTCAAGTGACCCCAGACAGGTAGGCATCAAGCCACTTCTTAAAGACCCCCAGGGTAGGAGCCAGCACCACTTCCCTTGGAAGTTGCCCTGACTGTGAAGTAGTTCCTACGGATGTCTAATCTAAACCTACTCTCCAACAACTTGTGGCTGTTATTCCTTGTTATCCCGGGGGGCGCTAGGGGAAACAAGGTCTCCCCCAAACCCTTCTGGTCCCCCCTAGTGAGTTTATAGATGGTCACCAGGTCCCTATAGATGGTCACCAGGTCCCAGATCCTTAGGTACAAAAGGCAGCATCAACTTACTGCAACTATTACCCTTGAAAATGCGCACAACTAATGCAACCAGTATAGTGTCCTCCGGGCATCTCGGTCTGTTATTACCCTAGGTAAAGGCTGCAATGGTACTGAGTAGCATCGATGCAACTTGGCTTCATGCTTTTCTTAGGTTCCTCAACTATCTTGGTCCAAGTTGACTTAGGAGGACTCTGCCAAAATAGGCAGCAAAAAACTCCCTACCTCCCGCTACTAATTACTATGACTTAATGTTCGGATTATCCCCATTTTTTTAAAGCAAGGCTGCATAGCACGTTTTACAAGAAACCAACTGAATATCCCTTGCTCCTTCGTATAACGATACTACAATACAGTTTCTATCTGCAGCTGAGAGTCTGTCTGCAGTATTTTCCCGTCCTGTATCTGTCCTTGGAAGCTCCCAGAGTTGCCAGTATTCTGAAAATTATATGAAGATTTCAGGGGATAAGAGTCATAAAGAAAAGCAAAAGAAGGCAAAAGAAGAGCCTTGTAAATTTATATTCTGACTATGTAGCTGGAGGAAAACCTTTGAAAAATATGTGGTAGGCGAAAAATACTTTCACAGATCCCCCACCTCACAGATGCAGTCTAAAATACACCTGGCAGATAACATTTTTTTCCTGTGTTTCCTTTTAAAGGAAACAATAAAAGCCACAAATCACTGTTTAATGTTTTTCCCCCCCCTAGATCAATACATTGAACAATATCCTAGCAATTTTCTTAATTTATTTAGAGTTTAGCAAGAGAAACAATTAACCTCTTTCATGTTTTTTGGACACAGTTTTACCCATATCAGTACAACTCATAAAGAGCAGACAAAGCCTAGGCTCACATCAACTTTTTTCTAACGTAGGGGTCTTGGACAGACGTTGCATAAACGGGTTTGACCCAAAGCAGTTAAGTCTGATACTGCATTCAACCAGGCTTATCTTAAACCAATTTCAGCCATTTTCAAACTGGTTTATGTGCTCTGAACCTCTGTTCTGTTACAGGTTTAAACCAGTTCTGATCACTGAAACCAGTTTAGGTGTAACGTCTGTCCCTAGCCAAATAACTTGGCAGCATTTTAAAAGGATTTGGTATGAGTGTGGAATAATGCCTCTCTAAAAACAAGAAAAAAAAGTCTTCGATATGGAAGAATAGCAAAATGCAGAGGGTCTTCCAAACGATCCAAACTGTGTTGTACAGAATGGCTGTAGGAGGTTCAGAAAGTGGCACTCTTTACTCTAAGTGCTGAATTAATGCCCCAGCACGATGTTAGGGGATTTGGGGTACAGTAAATAGAGCCTTTGAAAAGAAATTAAAAACCTGAAATCTCATGACCTAAATCCCACTGTCCTGCTCACCAGACTATGCTAGCTCTGGTGAGCAGCTCTGGTCACAGTCGAATGACAGTAACTACACTCTCTACCCACTAAAATTCCTTCTGCATTCACAGTTGGATCCAGAATCCTTTTTCACTTCATCCCTTAAACTACTGTGTAATTAGCTATGAGCTGTATCAGCACAAAAGAAGCTGCTTTGTGAACGTAAGTGAAGTGCTTCCTGGATATATCGTTTGGAGCACATTTCGAATCCTGCTGGATGATAAGTGGTCTACAGGCTATCGCATTAATACTGTACATTATTTTTAGATTAGCACTACTGACAGCATTTAATTGTAGCAGTGCTGTTGCAACGCTGTGATCTAGCATCAGTGGAATTCAGTGCAAGCTTTTTTTTGCTAAGCTGCACATATAGAAAAACCTAATTAGGGTAAGAAATGTTCACATCTTTTAAATGGACACAAAAACTTCCGGAAAAAACCCAACTGCTGCTAGGCCACACGGTAATCAATAGCTGTTACGCTGAAGAGCATTGGGGTTATAATCAGACCCGGTCCACAGTTCAGTATATCTACCTCTCTTCCTTTTCTCAACACCAGCATCTTAAGGAATGTTTCTCTGGCTCTGCCTGTACTGTAATTTTTCACTCTTTCTCTAAATCTTCGAAGATGTACTGTAGATGGCCCCAGGAGCAAACACAGCAACGATGAAGTAAAACTAGAAAAGGAGCTGTCGGGTTTAATCTATGAATGTTCACAGCAAGGGCTTGTGTAGAAATTTGTAATCAGGACCTTCAGAAATGATGGTACTGAGGTGTCACTGAAACTGGGCCTCATCCTCCTTAGGGATGTCACGTGGCAACCTGCAAAAGTCTGCCACTTCTCTGTTTGGAGAACTCCTCATCATTAGGTTTCTCCTCGGTGTCCAAATGTACGCGCTGTAGGTTTCTGTCTAGACGCCAGCATGGTTTAGCAGACACACATTTGTCATGCACTCTACAGGGAGAAGTAGAGTGCACTTGCATGCACTGACGTAGCTGCCAAACTTGCCCCCAAATCAATCTGGGATACAAATCACTCTAATACTTAGGAGCAAACTCTCTTCACCTGGGATGGGTTGCTGGACCATGGGAAATAATAAGAAAATAAGACAGATTCTCTGAGAGCTTTGTGGATTTGCAGTCTTTCCCACTTCACCTCAGCAAGAATTGGAGCCATGCATTTTCTGCAAGTCTTTGCTCTGTTTCCTCTCTTGCTTTTCCTTTCAGTTCGGCTTCAGCTGGGGGAATGGTTGGATCTCACGCTTCCTAAGGAGCTCATCAGATAGCTGCTAACTTGATGGTGTTATCTCCACTCCTGTGTTCACAGAGACTCTTTGCCATCCCTTACTTGAACTTCGTATGGCCCATAAAGCTGTTCTTTCTTGTTCTCTCCAAATAACACGTTTTGTCTTTTCATTATAATTTAAATTGCTGTTTTCTATTATTCCTTATAATACCGAAAACCTGACATTCGGTATCTAAGCAGCCTTAAAGGAGACTGTGAAGTGTCATGGGCTACAATGCTATCGACATGCTGGGGATATCCAGCTTAGATAGGATTTTTCCCCCTCGGTGCAGACAGTGATGTTGTCTTACCATCCAATTTAGGGAAAGTGGATGAAGAAAAATTAGTTTATGATAAACTTAAAGATGGAGGTGATATTAAGAGGAAAATAATGATCTTGGATGAAATCCAGGCAAAACCACATCTGCCATCTGAGAAAGCTGTACTCTAGCAGACAAGATAGCTTTTCAATCTTACCGATTTAATCACTTCTGCTGGCAGAGCTGTCCCTTGGGTAGGGCAAATCGGGGTGACTGCGCTTTGGGGGGCCTCTTGGAGCCGGGTGAAGCGGCCGCAGCCCCTCCTGCAGAGCCCTCCTGGAGCTAGCGGCTTAGCCCTGCACCACGAAAGAAGTATCTGGCCGCTTGCCACCATCCTTCCCCCCGCTCCTTGCCACCTTTGCATCCACTGAAGAGAGGCTCATCTGGGGCACACGGGATCAGCTTGCCCCAGGTGCCAAATTTCATTGCTACGGCACTGCCGTGCCCTGCCTTTGCGGGGGTCCCACAGCCCTGTGCAGTTTTAAAGGGGCCTCGCACAGGCTGATTTGCCCCAGGCCCCACACCCCATTAGAGTCAGCTGGATGCACAAAAATAATAAAAGTCCTATTACTTTCAGCTACTCCAAACACTCTCCGTTCTTCTAAGATGACCGACCCAACATATAAAAGTTATATGATAATTAGTCCAGCATGCCGATCAAATGGAAAGGAACATTACTATACGGGTGCTCTGGAACAGACACATGCACTGGATCAAGTGTTAGAGTCATGTCTAAGAGATCAGTCTCCTCTCTGAAACTATGAATGGACTGGGTGCTAATTATTTCAAAGACTACTCTTCTCTCTGCAATTGAGAGATGTACAGTCTGATGCTGTAAGTAGAAAGAACTGAAAACCAGGGAGGTCTCTAGAGTTAGGATTGTTCTCGTCTTCCTTATACCAACTTAAGTACCCTGACTACATCACCAGAAACTTTTAGCTAATTTCTAGCTATTATGCAGTAAAAAGTTACTTCCCTCTTTAAAAAGTTCTGTCCTCTATTGTGCTCTACAGCCTCTGTAGAAATACCTATACTCAGGGCTCAGGACATCTTAGATGCACAATAGCAAAGCATATTCACTACAGGAAGAGGCTTGCTCATCTTACACCTACTAGAAATGCCAGGCTTAAATCACAGTCCTAGTCATCATCCAAGGTAATCCCCACCTCTAAAGTTTATGACAAGCCAGGGAGTTTAAACCACTATGATGTAAGCCCTGGTTGCCTCTGAAAGGTTTCTGGGTACATCTACAATGTGACTGCAGGATGGATGTGGGATTAAGGTGCAAGGAAAGAAGCCTGTGGAAAGTACATCCAGTAAATGATCTCATAATTTGACAAAATGGATAGTCTACCTGGTAATGGCCTCGGAGTGGAATAACTAAATTCTGTAAGCTTGGACTCTGGGGCATTGACGAACTGAATGGGGGGAGCTTCTGCGCTCCTGTCAAGTGAGATTTGTAGCTCAAACCAGAGTTACTAATTTTGCACTGTTGCACATACTGGATTCATTCAGTTTTTAGAAGAACTCTACATGCAAACACCTGAAACCAAAAATGAAAACAGATTGTAGATTGCATTGGATTGTGTATTTGTCCTATTGGTTATTCATAATGGCAGACTTGGGTCTTCTCTTGCACTGATGGGGGTGTGTGTGTGTGTGTGTGTGTGTGTGTGTGTGTGTGTGTGTGTGTGTGTGTTGGGGGGCAGATTTACATGAACAATTCCTATTAACATTAATGACAGGGCACCCATAAACTTGCTGGGCACTGATGTCTTTCTTTACCCGTAAGGTCATTTCCAACATTATAGTCTTCAGTTTTACGTCATCTTCCCTATAATTTTCATGTTATTGCTTAGACTCTGCCAAAAAAGCCTCATCATGAACTAGCTACTGCTGCAGATAAAATTGAGTGCTGTGATGAACTTATTTGATTTTCCTACAATTGCTGGGTGCTTTTCAAAGTACAACAATAGAGAAGTAAGCACGATGCAGTAAAAATATCAAGCTCAGACTAATACCTGTTGAAAACATGGAGATTTTGTGGGTGTGTACATACACACACACACACTCTTCCCTACAAAACACTGAAAAACGATTTCTTTGTTATGAGAAAAAAGGAGCTACTCTCAGCCTGTAAGTGAGGGAATTGTAATTAAGATTTGTCAAACTGTTGTGTCACATGAAGGAAAACTGAGAAAATATGTTCCTCTTTCTCTTTTTAGCGCCGACAAGGATGTGTTGTCCGCTACAGCACCAAACAGTAGGTAGTTTTACATGTCCAAAGGTTCCTGTGAATGTCAGCAGTAAAATATTTCACACTGCAGTGCCATTTGTGACCCTATTTTTCATTCATTTACTCCCTTTATTAGCCATCAACAAAGTTGTTCAGATGTCAGTAAATGTGGAATTTGGCCCTCTGATTTAAACACATCACTCTCCTTTACTTTGAGAATGCCTGATGGGCTGTGGAACAGCGGTAGTATGATCCAGGATAGTGCATCGAAGAAAAATCCAAAATACTGACATTTTTGAGCATGGAGAGAAAAAAATCATATGGACTAAAATATCACCTGTTTCGCTTTCACAGAAAAAGATTTCACCATCAATAAATCTGTTTCAAGGGCTTCGTCTCTACCACCTGTATCCTTGTCTTTACAATTGCTATTAATACTCATCCTTCATCTGTCCAGCGCAGAACGTTTTTTATCTAATCTCTCTCCTCTCACCTCTTTCTGTCTTGTCCTCTATAGTCGGCACAAAGCAATTCATTTTTTAAGGCAAACTGTTTTGCAGATTTCTTTAGTACAGCTCTCTTGGTATTTTGGAGACTGCTCTGTCTACTGGCAAGAACATAGGACTGTGAACCAGGACATCTGCTGAATTCTAACCGTGGCTCTGCCGCCGATTGGAGCTGGGTGATCCCAGGCTAATCGTTTCACCTCTCTGAGCCCTATGAGATCCACTGATGACAAGTAGTATATAAGAACGGTGACTTCTTATTTATAGTAGTAAAGAGCCTTGGGAGCCTTAGATGGGACGTGCTCCAAGTTCAAAGGCAATATTAGTACTTGAATTGCTTCAGCTTTCCTATCTATTCCAACTTACTTCCCATATACCAAGAAGTATATTGAGCTCAACCTATCTCATAGCAGGTACGCAAAATTATAAATGTAAGAGAGATATGAAAAGGCTTTAAGATACTGTCTCCCAGATTTGTACTTCTTTCTATTTCGACTGTGTATTTTTGAATGTCTAACACTGCAAGATTTTTGCCCAAATTTTGACCCAATACCAAAATACAGTACTATTGGAGCCTTCCTCTGCAAAGATACTGATACTCCCAAATTAGACCTACAAACTTCAGGAATCCCATTCATGCACAATTTATCAGTCTTCACCATTGTGGTGAAACAACTATTGTTTTGAAATGATATACTGAACAGAATGCTATTATCGAGGAGTTTCACCGAGTGAAAGGAGAACAGAGCAGTAGTCTAGTAAAGCATTGCCATTAATTTTTTCCACTAATGTGTCCTGTATTTTGATCCACAAAAGCCTTTGTTAAATCCACAGTATCTATTAATGCAATCAGCCAACACAGCTGCTCTGCAGGTCATGGTTCATTATGTTTCCTTTTTTGCTTTTAGCACCTATTGCTGCCAATGCATCCGGGCTACTAGAGAACACTTTATGTAATGCCAATATGAAAACGCTGCCATGGCTTCACTCTACTCTAAGCAGGGACTTCACACTCTGTCTTTACAACAAATAGTGCAGAGAGAATAATCAGAAAGTAATTCAAGAAATATTATTCAATCAGGTGTGTCAGGCAATCAGTTTGTTGACATGGGTAATATTCACTGCTAAACATGAGAAGAAAAAGCTTCAGCCTATCTGAAACTAGCCCAGTTATTAAAGTCGTATTTCCCCTTAAAAAACAAAACTCCAAAACTTTTTTTTTTATAGCTCACCTGCCCTCGGCTTGATTGAAGCACGAGGTATGTTTATCTCTCGCTCCACATTAGGCAAGTCAGCAACGCTACGCTGACTAACCGTAATCATTTTGCATCAGCATCCATCAGACAAAATGATTCAAGCTGGATCACTCACTTGCTTTAATAATGCCATAGTAATAGATGTTTTTTTATTTCAGAAATACCTCTGCTTTGCCTTGACATTTATCTAGCAGCAGGAAACCATTATCCTGTGACAGTGTTCCCTTCCAATGACATTAGCTGTTAATTATAACCCAGATTCCAGGTTGGAAATGAGAAGAGGAAACCTGACGGGCTACTGGAATACACATTAATTATCTAGAAAATCCCTGGACCACAGTCGTGCTCTACTGAGACTGATTGCTCTTGCAGTTCTCAGAGGGAACGAGAGCACCATGGGAAAAAGGTAACAAGATCTTTCTGTTTTGTTTAACAACAAAACAAATGAATTAGACTAGCATAACAACCTTGATACATGGCATTTCTTGGGAATCAACGAGTAATTGGCATTTGTAGCCGATGCGAATGTTAGGTACATATTTCAGAAGTAGTTGTGCCATGGGAAGTCAAGAGAAGAACTAAGTGGAGAAATTTAGAAGGAAATGTTTTGTTTTGTTTTTAAGTACCGTTATTCGGTTTTCTCCCATAGCAAAACTACTGCACCATTACCATTTCTACCCAGGACTCAAGGGACAGAGAACCACACTTTTGAGAGCATATTCCCTTTGGAACAAGAACTAGTTCTTTTCTTATGTTTGGAAAGCAGATAGCTAGTTCGGGTGACATGGGACTACAGCTAACGAACTAAATAAACAGAACCCAACAGCCTTGAGTGTATTTCAGACTCGCGTGCCGATGGCTCTACATGCACAAAGGGTGACCTTAGACATTGCTAACGACCATTTTATTTTCAAGAACACCATACGCAAATATTTTCTTAAATAACATTATGTATACACACGCACAAAAGGAAAGATGAACTCTGCGGCACTTGGTTTTTATGGAATAGAATCGTTTTATTTAAAAAAACAAGCTGTCGTTTAGCTGAAGACTGGCTCCTATAAATATTTCAGTAAGTAAAAAAACAAGGCAATGAACTAATTTCATTTAAAATACTATCTTCTTGTAGCACATTGTGTTTTAAAAAATGTATGGAGAAACTGCTATTTGCTTTGGTCAAACCAAAGCACCGGTCAGAGTAGCCATTAACAGTTTTTTTTGGTTGTGCTGCTGTATAAAACACCATGCTGTCTGTGGAGCAGGAAAAAAAATGATGTTTTGCATCATATGACTCACCTTGCTCCTGGATAAAATTATTGCGGGGGGAGGCGGGGGGGGAACAACCCTCCCCAAAAAACCCACATGGCTCCCACATCCAAGATAAAACAGCATGTATTATGTCAAGAGAATCTAAGATCTTTGACACCACCTTACCTAAATCAAATGGCTAAATCCCAAGTAGCTTCTTTAATCATTAATGTTTCAACCGCCTCAGAAAAAGCTAAATTATGAAAATCAAGTGTTTCCAGGAGGAAATTTTTTTTTCATCTGAACCCTTGATAACACATACTTTAAAGGCCTGACAGAGTGCTACATAGTCTCTCCAGGTATTTCTCGGGTAGAACAGTGCGTGAGTGGAGATGTATAATGTATAACATTAGACATAAGACCTTGTCTGTCTGTCTGGCCAGGAAACAACAGCAGCAGCGACCCAAAGAGATGGTCACTTTGTACTGTCTTAGAGGAGAGGGACTGGTCCTGGAGGGTCATCATACATCTGTGCAATTCCAGTGAGAGGAGATAACGGCAAGAGGGGTTATGTTCCTCCTGCCTCTGATCCTTCACTGTTTTTACCCACCAGCTGATTTACCTCCATACTCCTGCTAACTGTCACGAGTGCCTCTACTGCTGTACCACCCAAATGCTTGGAGTCTACCATGGACATCCTGCTGCTCTAACCAGCTGTTAGGGATTTATCAATTATTTTTTTCCAACATTTTTTCCACTAGAGAGAGAAGAATCCTTTCCCATTGTTTTTTATTAAGACCGTGGCTGGTTGAACACTTCATCCACAGCCCAGCCCCCCGCAAGCATGCAAGGAAAATTATGTTCATTAAAAATCTTTCCAGAATGATATCCACACTATCAAAAGGCTCAGGGATGATTGACCTTGGCATCTAGGATTAAGGCAGCATTATTTTTCTTGATTACCGGCAGCAGAATAGTGGGGAAATTATAAAGCCATTGAGAGAATTAATACAGCCTTGATCTCTCTCTCCTGGCTCTTTATCTCAAGCGATTAAAATTCTCCAGGAAAAAAAAATGGTCATGTAGCATACGCCTGCTGCCATGGATAGATACAGTATCGGCTCCATGCATCAGCTCCTCATGACAGCCAGCGCAAAGGTTAATTATGCATGCTGTATATAGTTTTAATCACTTTAATCAGAGCACCGTTCTGCTCCATCCCAGGCTATAACTTTTCTACAAGCAGGAGAAGCACTTCAAGCATGGCAATGTTTGTTTAAAGAGGGAAAAAAAAGAAAAGAAAAGAAATATGCTACATTAACCACAGACAACAAAGGCAGCATGAAAGCTATCAAAGGAACAACAAGGCAGAGCATTTGCTTGTAAATGGAGGAAAGATAGCTAACATTTGGGGAAAAAAGGAGGGGGGAGAAGGGTGTGAAAGTCTTTCTCCCATTTGAAAAAAAAACCAAACTGGAATCAAGCAGCTGTCAACTGGTGAGGAACCTGAACCAAGTCAGCCTTATGGGCACTTGTACACATGCGTGCGCCGCAGTGTTTTAAAAGTGCCCGGCACTGCGGCGCATACAGTTGCATAAGCAGAGAAATGCGTGTCAGCGCCGAGAAAATGGCGCGCTTTTGAACTAAAAGGCATCGAAAGTCTTCAATCCCATCTCTTTACCTCTATCTATCTCTAGTACACCTTGCTCCAGTAATGTAAAAGTGGGATATGGGAAATAATTGCAGAGTAGCAGAGGAGAAAGCTGTATTTGAAAAAAATAAAATAGATACAACGAATCGTTTTTGTATCACAAAAGCCACAGCCCCATAATCTGACATTAGAACAAAGGATAATTCCTTCTGAAACTTCTGTTCTGAGTATTATAGCCCCTATTCAATTCTCCTTCCCCAGATTTTTTGCAGGCATGTCTCTCATTTATGGGCATCTTGCTTGAGAAAGCTGTAGTGAACAGGGCTTTGTTGCATTCGTCCAAGAACGCGCGCCCCGGAGGAGGGGAGGAAGCGCCACTCTTGGAATGCAGTGGGAAGAGGCATATCTGCTTTCTCCCCCGGAGAAAACAGAAGAACTATTGAGTTTTATTCGGGAAAATGCTCTCAAAATGAATGGGGTGAGGGCAGCATCCACAGCACTCATCAGCAGCTCATATAAGTCACACCGTAAAGATGTGAAACACGGATGGGTTCCCACTTGTTACAATATGTTCTCCAATCCAAACTCATCCTCATTGCAGGGCTCTTCTGACTCACAAGGCAGCGCTGCAACGCGCAGACATATCATGCCTGCCAGATATGGTTTTCGAGACACTTTACCTTCATCTTGCAAAGCAGGAGGCCAAGACAATTATCTGGCCCCCTAATAGGCCATATCCTGCAAAAACACCCTAAGATACATGGCAACCTTTGTAGATTCCTGCTTCTTTCAGGTTCTTTTTGCCTGCAACACCCTCAGAAGTAATTTGTTTCTTTTTATTTTATTGCAGCCCATCAGTTTTTCTCTTTCTAATGGTTCGAATATACCTGGCTTTCAACCGGGAAACATAAAGGGGGGGAGAGAATGTATTTATTTTGATTTATTTTAAATCCATCCCGCTGGAGTTGCAAACAGTTTTACATACTAAGCCCAATATCCATTGAAACGCTCCCAAAGCTGCCCACAGAAGGGAAATTCTTTCAC
Source organism: Alligator sinensis (assembly GCF_000455745.1). NCBI lineage: Eukaryota > Metazoa > Chordata > Crocodylia > Alligatoridae > Alligator > Alligator sinensis. The sequence goes on from NW_005842695.1 coordinate 90,284, forward strand.
CCAGCAAAACCCCCTAACTCCCCTAATTTGCTCCTTAAAAGTACAGCTGAGACTGATACCCTGTGCTTATGCTGATCCCCAGTATTACACAACGCTGCTGCATAACTGAACTTACTGAATGTTAGGTCCTGTTACTTTTGCTGTTTATAAGTGAATTTCCTCACCATTTCCCCCCCCCAGAAATTCAAAATAGGAATCTTGACTGCGTGGCCCTGGCCAATCACTTATTATGGGCGCATCAGATGACCACATGTAAAACAGAGGATATAAACCTTTCTCTCTTCCACTCTTCATACTATAGCTGTGTTTAAATTGTAAGCTACTGGGGTATGGATTGAATCTTTTAAGTGTTCATACAGCGCCTAAAACAATGGGGTCTGACTTTTTGGGGTTCCTTTAGGTATTTATATAGTTCTAGGAGCAACCCGTTGTAACTTCTCTCTGAATCTTTTCTCTCAGCTCCAGTAGAAAGCAGAAGTAATACTGCCCCTTCCTCCCACCATCTTGAGTTCTGCCTAGAAAAAGATGCAGAATTGTTTCCTATCAAATCTCCCTCCAGACTGTGCAGCCCCCAATTACTGGGAAGCACGGTCAGGCAGGGCATTCTCTGCCACGGCCTGTGAGTCTACCGTGCACTTCCCCAGGTGGTCGACTACAAAATGGATCAGTTAATTTTTTAGATACACTTCAAAGCCCAGCATTTCATTCAGACGTTTGCAGGGGGAGGGATGTTGAAAAGTGTGCAGCGTAACCAAGAGATCTAATGATTATTATCGATCGGTAATTTAGTGCACTGCGGGCAGGTATATTATTTTGTAAGACAATGGCATGCTGTTCGTAAGTGGTGACTGTATTTTAATGACTACGAGATTTAATTGTTGTCAAAGCAAATTGAAACTCTGGATGTTGATTAAAGCTGAGAAAAACCGAAAGAAAGAAAGAAAAATAAAGATAAGGGGGCAGCCGCTTTTATTTATTTTAGATCAATGAAGTGCCTATTCAGTTTTGTACTTATGTCAACTGAAGGCTCCACTAAGCCATGTGAAACAAATGCACTGAAAAAATGGTTAATTTTGCGCAGTTTCTAGTCAGTGAAATATCTGTAGCCAGTTTTTTAAATGCTTAGTTACCTATTACCAAGTTTGTGAAATATTCACAGAACTGGAGCCATTTGATCGAATTTCAAAAATAAGTGACACACAGTGTGTGTCTACACATTCATTAATGCACTGTAGTTACTGCGCATTAAATTTAGTATCTGGATAACCAAATACTAAATCAATGCGCAGTAACTGGCACTACTGTGCTGTAGCACTGGCGCACGGGTTTTTACAGATGCTAACTGCACAGTAGCCTAATACTGCACAGTTGTATATTAGCACAGGTTTTGCCCGGCAGTTAGCGTCTCATGTAGACGCACCCACACACAGACACACGCAGACACATTAGACCTCGTCACTCCAAGAAAATAAATTGGAAAGTAAGGCATTGATAAGTTTTCCTATATCTTTATGCAAGGTTCAGTATTGTAGTTCCAGGGTGAGGAAAAAAAGTCTCAACTCAGACAGCTGGACAACTGATAGGATTGCTACTGAAAAGCTCATTTTAATACTTCGAAAGTAATGAGAAACCCTCATTAGTGCCTCAAACAGGGAAATGAATAGCATTTGAGAACCAGGTCAGCACCCATAAAAAAAAAACCTGTACAGATTTCAGGACGATGCAGAAGAGACGCTGTTCTGTTTGCTTTTATTTTTCTTCAAACAAAAAGCCACCACCAATGCTGGATCTGGGCCGGATGAAAACTCCTTGTCTACTGCATTAAGGATGATCTTATTTTAGGGGATGGGTGCCCAAACCAGTTACCATTGGGTACCATCCATGTGTATGCTCTTACCCAACACTAAATGGAAGCTCTCCCATGGTAGGTTGAGAGTAAGTTACCAAAGGTTATCTTCTGGTTACTACAAAGCAAGCACATGCACGTGGGCAGTTACTTTAAAGTAGCTGATATGCAGTAAATAGCTTCTATCCTTTCTCACTTCTTGAGAAGGTACGAGCAGACAGGTCTAGCTTGTGGCTGTCTTAAAGAAATTCAAGGCCCCAAGTTATTGAAGTAGAAGTAACTTGGGAGCCCTTGTCGCAGCACCAACAGTTACATCTCAAATGCCTTGAAAGTGTGCATGTTATCTCTTCTGAATAACTTATTTGGCATTAGAGACTCCTAGGTAGTGAGGCTCAGACTGTCTGGAGTCTGATACCTGACTGGCCTTTGTAATATCAGATCCCTTTTGCATGGAAAAGAGACGGGAAGTCTTTCTTCTCTGTTAAGGAGGCCAAAGAACTAAGAAGTCTTTGGCCCAAATGGGGCTTCCCGGTGCTGCTTCTCTCCCGACTTTCTGCAGAATTCAGATGAGGAGAAGAAAGGGAGGGAAGGCATGGCGCCTGTTTGGCCAGCTTTGAGACAAGGTGCATATATTACCTTGGCTTTGTGATCTCGACAGCAACAGAACAACTGACAACTTGTGATACCGTGTGAAGGTAAGATTTATTGCAGGGAGACAAAATTCCTTTACCAGGAGATGAAACAACTGAGCATGCAGCTCCCATTTGAATAATTTGACTTTTGCCCGCTGCGTCAATCAGCCATGACATTCATTTCCCTCTTGGATGCTAAGGGAGCAGGTTGACTGAAGATTCTCCTCTTATCAAGACATCAGGAGGGGAGAGTTCTTCTTTGAAGAATTATAGGCTTGTTCCCCATTGTCTCTTGCAACATGACATGGCTGCGATGTTGTTTGTCATGAGATCTCAGCAGTGGCTTAAGACTATATCAGATTCCCCCAAAGACAGTTTATACTCTGCTGAATATTTTGCTTGGGACAGATTTTTTGGCCATGTGCAAATACTACATCCTTCCAGGCTGAATCTGTGGTGATGGCCGTCATGATAAGTGTGTCTATTGAAAAGATGGGCTTGAATCTGCTCAGTCATCCATCCTCTGAATTACCTTAGACTCTTCATGGAGAAAGAAAGGCAAGGTGGGTAAGGGGGAGTTCAAGTAAGTACCCAGGAAAGCAAAGGCATAGGCCCTTTTCTCCCCAAGAGTCCCAAATAACATGTCTTTTGCAAACACTGATGGTTCAGTCAAACCAAAGACGATGACTTTTAAGAACAAAGCTTAGGAAGCATCTGTGACACTGTCAAAATGAGATACAAATGCAGGTGTTCTTCAAATCTACTTCTTTTGTGAAATTGCCTTTGCTGCCTGCTAGTGTGGATGTTAAGGCTCCCATCTTGAATTCTAATTTCTGTACTGATGGGGCAATAGCCTGAAGGCTGAGAGCTCTTCTGTAGCCCTCTTGCTGTTTTGGCAGTGGTAAACTGTGACTTAGAGTCAATATGGAGCAAAGGCCTTTCTTTGGTAGAAGAAAAAAATTCTATAGCTCCCATCTGCAAGAGATCTAGGATATCTGTCTTGACTTGTCTTCTTCCTTGGGGACGAACTGTGAGGCCGTGCAATTGCTTTTTCTATTTTTTCTCTTTGAAGGCCGTGAGGAGACATACTTGCAATATTATACACCCATGTTACCACCGCTTCTGAAAGCACGAGGGAGCATTTAAAATTGCAGGATGATGGTTCATATTTGTATATTCTTGTTGGCCTGATACTCCCTAATACCTTTAGTGCCTGAGGGAGGGGGAATCTCACTTGGCTGCCTATGAAGGGCCCATGAAGACACCACCTATATGGGCAAAAAACTCCTCAAGTCTTTGGTCATTCAGAAAACCAGGCACATTTATGCTGAATAGCAATACCAGGAAAACTTTGCCTAATACACAGCGAGGAAACTTCTGGCCTTATAGAATGAAGACTAGGCAGGAGTGTTGGGTAAAAATTAAGGAAGCCGCAAGCCAAGAAGCCCCTTGCAACTTGCTCCCTAGCTATGAGCTGTGGGGAGGAGCTGGAAGGCAACCCGCTACAGAAGCTGGGAACAATTCCCTGTAGGAAATGTAGGCCGTGGAGATTCACCACAACAGGTGGGGGGAAAAAAAATCCAATAATTTGCCGAGGAAGATCCAACAGCAGCAGTTGGGAATGACAGTCTGATACTTGCTTAATCCTTTAGGTGTATTAGAAGCTCCTTATCCCATTGCACTTTCGCAGAATGCAGGAGGAGGGATACACAGCCCTTCCACAGCATCTGCAGGGCAGAAGTATGGTTCAAAATGCTATGTACGCTCTCACCTGAAAGAGTTGATTCTCTCTGTTTTTAACATTTCACTGTTTCATTCTCTCCCTCTGACTTGGGGGTGCTGACCTTACTCCACTCAAAGGAAAAATTTACTACACGTGGACATGCCTAGAGAAGCAACATATGCTTCTGGCCTGGCCTTTTCTGCACTGACCTGCCATGCTGCACTCCATGAATGTAACCAGAACATCTGCACTGTTGCACTCTGTGAAGGTGACCAGAGAAACCAGGCACTGCTGATTATCTGCCCTGCTGCACTTCGAAGATGTATGAGGTTTGAGTACAACTGGTTTGGTTTTGTGCCTCCTAAAGAAATTTCCCCAACTCACACTTTTCATGGGGCTCCTTTTCTTTCCCATATGCTTTATGCTGGGCTTCAAAGGAGGGTCTCAGTGTCTATGAAGTCTTTCAGCTCTGTGCATCTCTTGATTCTCCTTTTGAGACGAGAGAAATTTCAGATGGAGGCTGTGTCTGCACTAACTGAGGGTCCACCTTACTCCTGTACCTACCAACCATCTACACGATCAACCTCTTAGCTCAGCCCCCAGCCTGCAGTCCATCCTCACCCTGGAAATGTTGCTCAGGTTAAGCACACCTCCACTTGCCTCCCAGCTTGCCTCTTTCTGCAACTTGGCCTCAAACACAAGACTACCGCCAGCAGCCATCCCACAATTCCCAGCCTTACCTTCTGGCCATTCTGTACCCCACCTTCTTCCCACTATAGCTCACCAGTGCTATTCAGCACCGGGGAGGCCACATCTGGAGTACTGTGTTCAATTTTGGGCCCCTGCTACAGAAAGGATGTGGACAAGTTGGAGAGAGTCCAGCGGAGGGCAACAAAAATGGTTTAAGGGCTGGGAGACATGACTTGTGAGGGGAGGCTGAGGGACCTGGGCTTATTTAGTCTGGAGAAGAGAAGACTGAGAGGGGATTTAAGAGCAGTCTTTAACTACCTGAAGGTGGGTTTGAAAGAGGCTGGAGCTGGACCGTTCTCAGTGGTGGCAGATGACAGAACAAGGAGCAATGGGCTCAAGTTGCAGCGAGGGAAGTTTAGGTTAGATATTAGGAAGACTTTTCTGTAAAACACCGGAACAGGTTACCCAGAGAACTGGTGGAAGCTCCATCCTTGGAGGTTTTCAAAACCTGGTTAAACAGATCTTTGGCTGGGGTGATCTAGGTGGAGATGGCCATGCTTTGAGCAGGGGGGTGGACTAGATGTAACCTCCTGAGGCCCCTTTCAGCCCTCCCTTTCTGTGATTGTATCAGTAAAGACAAACAGTCTGTGAACCAGTTCCTGGAAGTGGAGCATTTCCCGTTGCATCACGCACACACGTCTGGGGATGCATGAGCCTGATGGAAAACTTAAACTCTCCCATTTTTTGCCCTGAGTTTATGTTGAAACATCGGTGGCAGGTGTTATTATTATAGTTATTAATTTCCATACAGCAAACACAAAAACCTTTTTAAAAGTCCAAGGAAAAAACCCCTCTCTAACAGAAAGGGCCATCCTTTCCCCTTCTCCCCAAAAGACATGCCAATGACTATTGCTTGCCTCAGGGACTTGGAGAAAGCATCAACCATGAAAGAGTTACAAAATCAGTACACAGCTCCATACGCAAGACCCGGGTGGAACGGTAATGACAAGAATGCCAGGAAAGGAGTCACCACAATCCAAAGTTACATTCATCACAGAGTGACAGCCCCAATTGTTAATTGATCTAAAAAAAAAAATCCCAAAGGTATATTTTTAAATGGACTGTCAAGGGAACAATAAAGTCTAGCTGCTTTTTTTAATACCAGGCTAGCATTTTATTTTTCTTACTACTTGGAAAAAAAGAAACTAATATCACTCGTAAAAGATTGCAATAACCACCAGCCTACAGCGTCTTTGAATTTAAATCAAACTTTCTAAAAACTTACTTAGATAATCATCTCTCTCTTAGCAGAGAGGCTTTGTTGAGCCCACATGCATCTAAGTTCCTCATTGTGAAAAAACAGGGGAAACCTTTGTTCCCAACAATGCTCCATATTGCTTTCTCTCTCCTTTGTTACAAAAGGACAACGCTAGTCAACACGAACTCTAGAAACAGAAATGCCGCAATTAGCATTATCCCATTCACTAATTACAAATGTCAATAGACTTCAGATTTCCCTTTTGTATAGACCCTTCATAAGGACACAATGGTGCAATTTATTTTTATTTGCAGATCACTGACATTGCAAACTTAACTTATTCATCTAGCTGCACTAGGTAACAAGGATAAATGAAGTGGGTTCAGGAGATGCTTGCTCCTGAAGAGGGGGCTCTGGGAGGGCTCCACATTCAAATGCAATGTAACCATCAACTGTTGAGAAGAGACAGAAGTGAATTAGCAGAATATTAATGCTGAAGTCTTTAGGGAGCCTGTATACATTTCTCTCAAACATACCTATCATTATGGATTCTCCTAATTTAAAAAGGAAATGCAGCAGACAACAGCCTTAATAATTACCTTTATGATAATGCCATAACCAGTTTTATTGTACTGAAATCCAAATATATTTATTAAAGCTGCATAAATTACAATCTTATTAAAATCAAATGTGTGTTACCCTGTGTAAATGAGAACCCTGTTGGGCCTTTGTACTGGCTGCATTTTAGTAGGCAAACAGGATGTTATTCGATGTTAGTACAGCTACCGGCTTTTTAATTTATTTAATAGTAAAAATAAAATAAGTGTCAAAACTCGTCAAGCCATTAAATGGCCTTCACCTCCAATACAAAGACAACTGTGACGAGGCAGCCCTCTCTCTAAATAAAGTTTAGTTTCCTCAGGTAGACAGTTTTAATCTCATTAAACCGAGGATTTTGTTCAACGGTATTTAATAACTCGAGTGTTATCAAGAGACAGTGTCTCTGTAGAGATGATACCATTTATTGGAATAAATTATACGGCACATTTTTCAGAATCAGTGACTGGTGACAGGTTTGTTTACTCTTCATTAATATACAATAAAGGTATCACTCCTGCTGGATAATACTGAGGTTACTTGATTACATTTCTGTCCAATTACTATAACTGACCTATAACTCAGCAGAGTTCTGGGCATTTATCCTGAACTTTGCACAGACTGCAGTAGCAATCCTTCATCGTGGCAGCTAAATATGTCAGGATTAACATTCTGCTAAACATTCAAACAGAAATTACAGCAGAGCTGTAAAATGGGGGTTTATGAGAGATTTTATGCAATCTGTGGATTCTGATCAGCCCTGGGAAGATATAAAGGATAAGTAATGGTCTGCCAGGAGATTATATTTATTGTTCTGTTAAGGAAAAGAGAGCCCCACCACAAACCCAAGTCAATGATATAGTAAGTTGAAATCCTCATTCTACTTTCTTCTCATTTTAAACTGAAGTTGTTAGAAAAATTCCAGAAAAAGCCAAATTACAGACACACAAGTGAATGAATTAATACTTGCCCCAGTTTTGCAAGAACATTTGAAAAAAACAAACCAGGCAATATGTTTTTAGTGATTTTTCACACGTGAATTGTAGATATAATTTCTTTTGGTACTCAGATCCTGAATGTTGTCTCAATGGTTAATTCTTTATTCATTTCTATTAGTCCTGTACACTGCTATCAGCTACATATGTGTATGGGTGGAGGAATGTACACCAACCCATGGGTTGGTGGAATCCCACCAACCCATGCTCACTGGAGTTTGGATGCTAGTGGCAGTAGACCATAAATTTGCTTTACTTTATTCCTAAACCTTCTCCCAACATGGGGGAAGGGGCTTCGTGGGCCACTGAGTCCAGTCACCATACCTCTTTACCTAATAACCCCACTATCTTGTACCGCAGACAAATGGGCCAGTGGTTTGAGTAACTTGCACACCCAAGATTCACCTTTCCCTCTTGCATGGGGCTGCTACCTCACCTGGTCCAAGCCCTGTTCAGGGGTTGTGTGGCATCCCAACTGCAATGCACTCAAAAGAGGCAGTGGGATGGCAATAACTTAAGCCTCCTGGGGAACCAGGATTGATATCCAGGGACAGCAGAACTGTTAGGACTGACGTTACTAACTTGGGATGGTCCTCCTCCAGTTTTAAAGGAAACCTCCAATCATTGTTCCCTTACTTCCTTCCATGAATAAACATGCCAATTCTATACACAATAACCACTGCTTTTTCTGGGCTTAAAACAGGCTGGTGCAAAAATCTGTTTTAGGACAAATATTTCTGTTGTGGGAGAAATTAAATTGCCTGTGGAGGCCCTGACAAATGATTCCAGATGAGCAAACCGCATTGACTTCAAGGATTTTACTGACTTCTTGATCCCTAAACAACAGGGCTATGCAAAGCTTCAGTCCTTGATTCAATTTGGCAGAGATTCGGCCCGACTCGGTGGCCGAATCTCTGAATCCGAATTGAATCAGAAGACCCTTTAATCGCTCTGAATTGAATCTGAACCCTCCAAATCGATTTCGAAAGATTTGGACATAGAGACAGCTTTAAATGTTTTTCTACATAGCTCTAGGTAGCAGGTGGCTCATCAATGCTGTGATGCTGGGGTGCATGGAGTGTCCCACAGAAGCACGGGGGGCTCCCCAATGCACTCAGCAGTAGACTTGGAAGTGGACCAGAAGTACTTCTGGTCCGCTTCCAGGTCCACCAGGGAGCACACAGGAGGGCCCCCAGCTCAGTGACTGGTGCCTCCTGGGTCTGAGGGGGCACCCTGGATCCCACCATGGCCGATTGCTGAGCCAGGAGGTGTGGGGGGGGCCCCCCCAGACAGTTTCACAGCAGACCCAGAATTGGACCAGAAGTACTTCCAGTCCACTTCTGGGTTTGCCACCAAGCACATGGAGGGCCCTCCCGCACTCCTACAGGACTCTCCATGCGCGCCAGCATCGCAGCATTCACAAGCTGTGCTGGTACCTTGAGGTATGTAGAAAAAACTTTTAAAGCTGTGTCTGTGTCCGAATCGATGATTCTCCAAATCAGCATCAAATCTTCAGATTTGGATTCGGCCAAATCAAATCAGGGACAAGAATCTGAATCAACGAATCGAATCACTGTCCCCGATTCGGGCCGAATCTGAATCCAAATTGAATAGGGCCCACTTCATGCACCCCTACTAAACACTTCTTTAAAAAAAAAATTCTCAGGGCTTTTAGTACTGCTAGAGCTGGGAGTACAAAGGCTGAAGGAACTTTTAAGTTGAATCAAAGCGTAAAGGGATACAGAGCTAGATCCTCCTCAGGTGAGCCACAAAGAAGAGAGGTTGATTCTTACAAAATGGATTAATTTAAACTTTGTGAACTTTCTCCAATTAAAAATACAAAATATATTCCAGCCCGCCCATGTCTTGCACAAATCCCATGTCTTGCACAAATCAAAAACCTCCCCCAAAGAAATGGAAATCTATGGGAGGGACTTAGGAGGAAAATCTAAATATTTTCATTTTCCCGTTCAGGTTGCACACTTGCAGAATCCAGAATTCCCATCTCCTGGGTAAGGACCTTAACCACCTGGCTACTACGTACATTTGGCCACCTCAACCACCACCTTTCCCTCCTACCCCAATTTAAAAGAAAACAGTGAACTTTACCTAAGGTCTTTGGAAAAATATTTTTGGCACTGTGGCAGGGCACTGTGTGTGCCTGCCACTTTAAGGGCCTGGGGCTGGCAGGCACCAGGTGGGGCGGCCGCCAGCCACCGGGTGCCTGATGAGGGCAGCCATTTTGGAGTCAAGGGCTGTCTACATAAACAGGGCAGTTTGGCTGCTGGAGGCCAGGCAACAACATCGCCTGGCCGGAGGCCTGCTGAGATCGTCTGGAGGTAAGGGAGGAGCTGTAGGGGATGGTCAGGAGGCTCCTGGTCCTGGGCATGACCTAAAACTGCACCCTGCTGGGAGTGGGTGGCCTGGTGGGGCTCTCAGTGGCGCGGGAGCCCCCGGGAAATGCCAGGCCTGTTACCACCCTGGTGAAAGGCGGGTCGGGGTGCCTTAACCCCTAGCCCCCACCACCGGGTGGGTAACCCCGTTTGTGTGAAGGGCCCAGAGGGCAGACCCCAGGAGAGAGTGAGGGGCTAGAGACCCGACCCGAATGACAGAGTACCCTTGACTGGCCCATGCTGGGGCCAGGACCAGGATGGTCAAAAGGGCCAGGGGCCCACCGCAAGGGACACCCAAGAGCCACGGGCCTGGGTTCCCGACTGGCCTGGAGGTGGGCCAGGGCTGGTAGCCAGAGGTCCCGGGGGGACCACACCCGAGAGGGGAAAATAGTTTTGTGGGGCTAGGTAGCCTGAGTGAAGGCGGAGAGGCTGCCTGAGTGGAGGGATCATGGAGGGGTCCTGTTAGGAGGATTCGGGGCCCAGTGTGGGGGCCGGTGATTATATGAACATCAAGATGCCATCTGCGAGGCTTGGGCTGCGGTATAGGGGAGGAAAGGAGCCGCAGAGTGCCCCCTGGCAGCGGGGCAGTACAAGGGCAGCCTCCCGCTTAATTGACATCTATTAATTAATCAATTAACATCAAGGCGTGGCGGACGAGAAGGTGGGTGGTTGGCCCAAGAACAGGTGGGCGGGCCACGGAGATGCGCCCCGAGCAGGCCCCCTGTTACAGGCACCTACCCCTAAGAGAGGATTCTCAGCTCTACAATGTTGGGTGGATGATGATACCTCCTTGCAGCTCTTAGTGAGGTATCTAAATTCCCGAGGCAGTAGTATTTCAGCTATCCCCTGTGTTAGTGTTTCCTGTTGGCTGGCTTTAGGCAGCTTCCCACTCTGTTTGCTGGCTCTTGTGGAGCTCATTCGCTAGGTGGCTCTATAGGGAGAGATTAAGCACCTAACACAGGGCTTTGGATTCTGCTCCGAATGGCAGTCACCTTACACTTAAGCACTGCAGCATCTAACTTGTACGCCCTTAAGGCCTTCATTGAATCTAGCCCTGAAACAATAGGAAAGAAATAAAGGAGGTTAACCCCACAGCTCCATGGGACCCTTCACACTTGCTGAACAGAACACAAAATGTTGTAGTCTTCTAGGCACACTTGCACGTGGATTATTTTCTGGAGATTTGAATTTCTCTCTCAGGAAACAGACTGTTCAACTAATATTTCTAAGCCCTTTCTGGAACCCACGTTTTTGTTTAAAATCACTGAAGTTTGGCAGTAGGAGATGCCTGACAGGTTGCCAGTCTCATCATCCAGAGATGCTTCCTGCCTAACAGCTCCCACCCAGGGTCACCATATGAAGGTCTTTGTGAGATTACCAGCAACGGCCTCAAATGACCCAACAATTTGGGGGAGGCTCGGAAAAGTACTTGTAACTGAAGTCAAGCCTCAAAAGTTCAAACCTGTACTATGTCGTCAGCTATCTGGGACAGTAGAAACCTTCTCAAATCGAGACCCTGCATAGCACCATGCAGAGCACCTGCTGCCAAGCCAAGCTCTCCAAAGTGTGTTTTATTGTATTAGCATCGCTGACTGCATCTCTTTCTTCCGTGCGGCCTTATCAAATGTCTGCACTCCACACCGAAAACCTTGGCACTTCAGCAGCTGCCTCAAATTGTTTTTCAAAGCAGATTTTCCCTTTTACACAGGGACAGAATAAACACAAACTCTTCTAATTCAGTAATCAGGACAGATAATTACATCCCCTTAATTGTTTTCTTTTTCCAGCTTAGGCTCGTGTTGATGGGAGATGGTAAAATTAGTCCACAAGCCATCTGAAGTTTTCTGCTTGCTGATTAAAGCCTTAATTGATTCAGAATGTTTTACAAATCAATCTCTGTGAATTACTTGAGGATCACGATGGCATCTTGCAAAGAAACAGTCACAGAAAAAAAAAAATCGCATCCTGAATGTGCACCAAGTTAACATAAATTTGTCACTGTATAAATGACCAAGTATTCTCTGCAAGGACACCGGGATAACTCTAACTCTATCTCTCTCTTACGATTGCTTTCAAATTACTTATTCACTTTCAATTTGGGCAAAACTGTATCAGAAGGGGGTAAACTGAGAAACGCGTTAGAAGCAGAAAACATCTTACAGCAGCCAATTACTTCATCTGCCCCATCTCGACAAAAAAACAGGAACAGCTGACTGTACTGGAATTGACCCTCCCTGTTCCCGAGAGCAACCTGCTTCAGGTAAAGGCTTATCTCTAAACACCTCTTTAAATGTTAGCAGCTTCACAAAGGCTTGTCTCTTTTGTAAAGTGGCATTTCTGAGTGGCTTGCATGCAGTGCAATCTTTAAACACACATGACAGCTCCCCATCTTTGGCAAGGCTTATAAAGCAGATACGTTTACAACTGTTGTGCCCGATCCAACACCCCCGTGCCTGATAGAAGTAATGCATCCGGACTAAGCCAGTGGTTTTCAACCCCTGGTCTGCAGACCCCTGGGGGTCTGCTGACTATGATGAAGGGGTCCGTGAAAGATGACTGATCAATCAAAAGTATGTGAATACTCGCACTGACAATTCAAAGAGGCCCACACCTCCATTCAGAATTTCCAAAGGGGGCCACACCTCCGTTTGACATTTTTTTTAGGGGTCCACAAATAATAATAAAAAAAGTTGAAAATGAGCTATTTTCTGATGCAGCTTGTGGGTTTTTTCTTTTCTCTCCCTTCCCCATCAGACAGGATCTATGTGCTTCAGGCCATCTATCATGTAGCGCTGAGCAGCTTTGCACGTGTACGCAAGATTCTGTTTAAAAGGTGGATTATAAAGGCCCTGTGGTGATCAGAGATAAAAAGGAGAGAAATCTTACGTTGCTGTCCTTAAGGCCTCATCAAAGCGAGTAACCGCAGAACTAAAGGAAGGCTGAATCTCTTCATTGTGTTGCTGGTGGAGGTCAGAGTTAGCACAGAACTACTTTGATGCAAACCTCTCGTCTCCCGGCACTGATCACGCCATTCAGCTCAACTCTACTTCCACTTTAAAACCAATCTTCTACTGCGCTTGTCAGTCCATCCAGTCCACTTCAAATATACTGTTGCACCATTTTTCTAATAAAATAAATCGCCTGTCTTACATTTCAAAAGCTACCAGTTTGCACAGAATGTGCTATTCTTAATGGCATATACTGTCCGCAATACTTCTGGCTTTCCTTGGTTTCCAGGAGGTCTGTCTGAGAGCATTCAGAGGTGGTAAATACAGCTAAATTGTAGGATCATTTGACTGGAGTCCAGCATTTTCTCCAAACACCATTTCTTCTGAAGTCACAAGGGCTGTCTCCGCAGAAAGGTTTACTGGTGTGCTGTGTATAATCATTCATAAACCTTTCTATAAATCATATAACTCATGCTGCCTCTTGCAGGTTAATCCTACTTTGTTTGGAAAGCTCCTATTAAAAATGTGATTGGCAAATGTTCACATCACAGATATTACTGATTTAAATTGTAGTTCACTTGGGATAAAGATTTTCAAAATATGGCCTCTTTAAAGATAACCATTTATGACACAATCTAGTATCTATAACAGTTATCCACACATTAGTTTTGGACTTTGAACCCTACTGGTAGACTGCGTCATGAAGCCGTTGCAAATGCTGCAGTTAGAGGCTGAAAATCACCAAGATTGCTTACAACATTATCAACATGAAACCAAAATGAATTACCAGGCCCATAAGAAACTCCAGGACAGGATGCCTGCCTCATTAAAACCTTATCTTTAAAAAAAATTCAATAAAAAGATTTGTCAGCTGACTTCATAAACCTTTGTTTTAAAAGCACAATCTCCCTTTCCAAACAGCATGGTTCCTGATTTAAAAGTATTGATGCTGAGCTTAGATAAATGATTATATTCAGCTTGAAGAAATGATGAATAGAAAGGTTCACCTATAAAAGTGCTGCAGCCATTATCCATTACACTAGCATGAAATATTCATAATTTGCCTGTTTAAGTTCTATTGATGATGACCAGTTTTAAAAAGGTTGGGCCAAATTAAAACCCATCCTAGCTGGTAAGTATACGACAAGGTGAAGAGTAAATTCTACTACACACCACCTATATTTCTTAGGCACAGCCTAGGGTCATGGACAGGTATTACATCTGAAGCACTACAAAAGGGGAGTGTGCAGTCATTCCAGTTTGTAGCACCACAAAGATGCTGAAAGTGCTACGAAATAACAGTACTTTCAAAGAGGAATTTTCCCATTTTGTAGCAATGTGTAACACCTGCACAGTCGCATATAATACTGCTGGGTAGGGCTGTGCAAAGCTTCAGTCCCTGATTCGACTCAGCGGAGATTTGGCCCAATTTAGTAGCCAAATCTCTGAATCTGAATAGAATCAGGAGACCCTTTAACCTCTCCAAATCGAATCGGAACCCTCCAAATTGATTCGGAGAGATTCGGCGATTCGGACATAGACACAGCTTGAAATGTTTTTTCTGTGTACCTCAAGGTACCAGACGGCTTGTGAATGCTGCGATGCTGGGGTGGATGGAGTGTCCCACAGGAGCACAAAGGGGTCCCCAGCACATGTGGCAGCAGACCCGGAAGTGGACAAAAAGCACTTCTGGTCCACTTCCAGGTCCCCTGGGGAGCACGCTGGGCCCTGCCCCGCACCCTGTTTTACACACCCCTACTGCTGGGGTCTCTAGGACCTCCAGCATCTCACAGTCCTCAGCTCTGCCGTCTTGCTCTAGCTCCCTCCAGAGCTCCAGCATCACTGGTCCTGGCAGCTGCACCCCCACCATCACCTATGTTCTGCTGATCAGCTATGCTGGCCAGAGGGACTATGAGCCTGATCCGTGGAGCTGGTCAGCTGGGGTCTCTGCCGACTGACCACTGACAGCTTACCCGCTCCCCAGGCAGGAGCAAGGGCAGGCTGTCAGAGATCAGGCTCCTCTGGTAGTGGAGGGGAGGAGGAGAGGGAGGACCATATTGCCCCTGGCTGGAGAGCTCACCTTTGAGATGCAGTTGTGGGTCTCCAGCCCCTCATCACCTACAGCACTACATTTTTGTCATGCTCCAAACTGCTGGGACACCTTAGAGCAGTACAAATGAGTGCCTGGGTGTACCCGTTTGTGGCATCCGGCCACTTCTTCTTTTGCAAGCTCTGTAGGCAGGCTAGATCTGTGAAATAAATAGCATCACTCTACTTCTTCTGTGTATGCACGCACACACTGACACACACACAGACGCGCACACACACATGCCTTCCCCCTCTACAGCAGTGCCTGCTCTTGCCACAATAATCAAAGGTCTGTGGCTTTTTCCATTATGAATGCCTTTCGAGAGCTCTGGCAACAGCTTCTTAAAATAAGATGTATGTATGACTTTTGAAAGTTACGCTGATAGATACAATCTTTAAAACAATGGGAAAATATAACAAATAGCCCAGCTCCTTGACTGACCATGTATGCAGCATTGGCGATGGCAGGATATCAGCTACGTTCCAAACCATACACAAAAATGTATAATTGTCCCAGACCCATTTATCAAAATAAATCCTTCGTTCTCTTTGGGAGAGGAACTCAGCAGTCACTATGAAGTCCAAAAAGGTCTGCCAGATTCCACAATATTTCTCTGCATTCACCTGTGAAGTGCAAATTGCCCTCTCCATCAATGAATATAATATTACATCTTGCATCCACAGTTTAATCAAAGGCAATTTTTTTCCCTGTCCCATTAGGTCTACTGTGATCCTTTGTTCTGCTAGCAACACAGTTGGTAGCATCGGTTTTGTTTCTCAGCCCCTCACTCTCTCAATAACGGTTTAAACTATAGTTAACAGAAAACATTCAGTATCTTTTTGCAGAAGTTACATATCAGTCACAAGATCTCGCGAGATGCTTTCCTTTTAGGTACAGGGCCAGCCTCCTTTACAGCGCTCAGAAGTCATATAACATAACTGATATGGGGGTACGGTTTTATGCACAAACAAATCTCTAATTTACCAATTTGCAATTACCTTCATTGAGATTTCTTTAACAGGAACATAAATCTAAGTCAAGGCCACCTTCCCCCAGATATACTCCACTGCATTTTCACATTGCATTGTCGTGACTGGGAGCCCATGCTGAGTGCCTTTTACAATCAATTTATGAATTGAAGATATTTCTAGCTTGAACTGTCGGTTAATACCTCCTTTGGTTTCTAAGCTCGCCTCGATGTATGCACTTCTACTTAATATGAAGCTGAATGATGCTTTTGTGTCTACGAACAGACTCCTTGCTGTTTAACTTAAGGTGCATTAGGGAAATTGGCACCCTATTAGCTTAGCGGCCTGATCCTGAAAACGGTCAGTGGAGGAAAGTCAAAAGAACAACTCACCGCAATAAGAATCACTCCTGCAGATGTTTGCAATACCAATCTGCCAGTACCAAAATATCTAAAAAGACAGGGGCTTAATTTATATTTTCTAAGCTACTCTCCATCGATATAAATATCTTACAAGACATTTTCCTGGCCCATATATTAAAATTCAACTCTTCCAAACTGATGAGGCAATGATATATCCCTAATGACATCCTGGGCAATCCTGCTCCTCTATTCAAGAGCCTCAGGTCATCACTCCAAAATATTTCTTCAGGGGAATTAAATCATCACTACCTTTAGGTGCCCCATACCAAGAGACCAAGAACTGAGCCAAGGCAAGGTGCTGCTAACTAGGAGTTCAATGCTGAACACAGTTATATCAGAGCAACTCTGATTTGATTACAGCCCTGCAACTAAAGACAAAATTGAGCCTTTTCTTTTATCCACTATGACATGCATTCCACAAAACTAAATCTGATCCATACAGCAGTGTAAAATATAGAAAATATGCTCATCATAAGATACCATTAATATGGTAACATTGTCTCATGGCAACCACTTATGACATATCGGTCTGGTAAGTGATTAATTTTCTCACAGAAATCATTAGTAATAAAAATTGGAATGCATTGAGAAAATATATAAATATTTAGGAAGGGCTATCAATTTAATAAGATTGATTCAGGCAATTAAGGAGATTGGAAGATGGATCCAAAATTTAACCATTCTTCCTCATTCTAATATGAGGGATAGTAAATTATTTTGAAATAGCTGTAGGCCATATTTATACAGATTAATTCCTACCTACCATACAGCTATGGAGTTCTTTTTAAAGAAGCATACAAGACCAGCAGAATCTTAAATTTAGTCCAATTAATCTTAAATCCCATGAGTGGCCCCAAATGTTTGGATACTTTCCAAAACCCTACTCAAATTATTTTCATAGTTAGAAATTTGCAAGATGTCTTCAGGGCAAAGGAACTTAATATTGCCAAAGATCAACATGCTGCCTCTTCATGTTTTTATGGATATTTTTATGTTTTTAATGAAAACAGTTCTCACCACCTTCTTTTTTAAATCCGTATAGTTTACTGGCTGTTTTCCAGTTGCATTCAAAGGTGGAGTTTGCCTTGTCATAGTTAAATCTGTGGTTAACATCTGTTTAAACAAGCCTTCTTGTTTAAAGTTCCTTGTTTAACATTGACTAGGAACAGGCTAGCAAAGGACATTTGATTTTTTTTTTTTAAGGAACACCTTTTACAACACTTATATAGTATAAATGTTCCAGTCTGGTAGGGCACAGTCAAGGTTGCAACTCTAAGCAGTATGATTTGAAATAAGTACCAACTTGAGCAGGAAAAGCAGAATTTGGATCAAATTAAATATCCATAAAGGAAATAATATGTACTTAGTTGAAAGATCAATATACCATAGGTTTATAGACAAAACAATGGCCACACGAAACATGGTACAACATTTAGGGAAATAAATGAATTCTCTGAAGGAAAAAAAAATCTCAAATCATTAAACAAAACAAATGTTTCCCGTCAAACCAGAGGTAATAAATGATAAACACATACTACATTTATATGAGTCTCTTTGCAATAAATCCAGTGGTGTTTTACAGTTCAGCCACAGATTAGATAGTCCAGCATGAAGATGAGATCGATAGTGTAATAATACATGGTTGAAGTACATGCAACCATACCAAATCTTTTTGTTTGAAAGCAGGAAATCAATCAGGAACTGATGAATCCATAGTCATGATATTCACAATGTAACAGCCCATAAGGCTTCAGTTCTCTAAGCCTCTGTATTAAAAACAGTGCAAAGTGCCTTTTGCTTTCCTGTTGTCATTGATACGTAACTGAACAGGACTCAAGAGGAACTGATTTACTTTCCAGATTTCTCTTCTATCAAATTTCTTCTTATTCTAAATTTCCAATCTAACATACAGAAAAAAAGGGCACGGCCAGCTAAAATAAAACAGTCCAAATATCCTTTGCTGATGGTAGCACAAAGCTCCCCGTATTAAAATGAAGGTGCTCGACAGTAATTCTTGGCTGTGCTCTTAAAGCACGGAGTCACGTGGTCGAAGGCTTCTCATAAATCACTTTTGAATAGACCATCGCAGATGAAGTAGTCCAAGACTTATTAACTGCTTAGCATCACGTGTTCTGCACATGGCTTTCCAACCTGTAATGCTCAGGATATGTCTGTGCCACTTAATTTCCGGGTGCAATGACTGAGGAGTGGGAGGATGTGGGGAGTTTCTCAAGCGCATTGCAGGTGTGGTGTTAGAAATGCCTTCATCTAGTTTTAACAATGATGAGCATGGGATAACACCCACCTAGTACAGAGCCTGATTCAGAAGTCAAAAGAAAAAAAACTCTCTGCCCAGAGGGATTTACAGTCTGAAAAGCTGGTATTTAGTTAGTTCCACCTCTTTGGATACAGTAGGCCCATTTGCTTTTGGTGGTGGCTATTTGTCAGACTTCCCAGGGTTTGGGGGGTTTTTTGGTAAGCATAACATGCTTGTTAAAATGAGAACACATCTATACCTGTTTTCTGCTATGGCCTTCAGACTATTAACTTCCTAGCTTCATGGACCCTTTCACCTACCTTTTAAAGACTTGACTTAACAGTCGCAATCACCTTGAAAAGGCCATCTGCAATTTTAATCACTCACTACCAATTACCTTCTTTAATAGCTATGAGAATATCACTCAGTGATATCTGATAAACTTCCCATGATTGGTGAAGGCAGGGATGGGCGAGTGCTGTCAGAGGCATTTGTTTTATACCAACGCTACATACACGGCTGCAGGTTTTCCTTAGTATTCACAGTCTTTAATAACTCAGCCTTATGAGCACCTGCTTGTGGGGAATGAGTTTAAATATAGCCAGGATGCAGCAAGGTATAAGAGCAAATGTTTGTTGTGTGGTTTGTTTTTTTGTCTCTTGCAAACGTATAGGAGAACAATAAAAAAACCCTCACTCCTCCATCTTCTAACACAATTGACTGCCTACTGCAATATCCTCTCTATATTCTGTACACTGGAGCAGTAAGTTGTTGTCTCCAGCCCTTAAAGATATATAACACAATTAAAGCAAAGCAAATGCATCTGGACAAAACAAGAATTTACTTTTCTTTCCTGGGTACAACCTCCCTCTCATAGGACACATGCTACGTGTACCTTCCTGGCTGCATTCCCCCTCCACTTCTGCCTTAGGAACCTTGCAATTTTTAAAAGAAACAGTTTAGAGGTAATGTTCTCTCAACCTACAGCATGTGGGACTGAAATGCACTCAGCCATGACAAATGAGGTTAGCTTTGGCTTGCCAGATCATTTTCAGGGAAACTCAACCTATAGATCTTGGAAATAGAAAGCTAACAGAATCGGTACTGATTGTAACACTGGGTTTTTACATAAAAATAGCTTGTTAGAATGAATTTAAGAACAAACGATTCTTCCTTAAAAAATCCTTATGTTCAAAAAGGGGAGAGATTTGACACGTCTAAATGCTGTCAAGGTACAAACATAATATTTCCGAGAAAGCGACAATGAGGGGGAAAAAATCAAGTCAGAGGTTGGTTATCAACCTATCATTGCCTGTATTTTTCGGCAACAGCCATGCAGTAGACAAACAACGTAGCTCAATGTGGCACCTCTTTTTCTGACTACTGCAGCCATGCCATTTGTATGAAATAACCATTTCCTAGATTTCTCTGGGAGTCAAGAGGCCAGAACATCTAAACTTTTCTCCTTCCAGTAATAATGTTATGCTTCTTATTAGAGTAAGGCTTTATTCTCTCCCTGAGGAAGACATGTATTAACCCACCTCACTTTACAACAAGTGGCAGAATCGGTCTTTACCATGGCAGAATCAAGACACATTCACTTAGCACCATAACCTTGAGAAGTTGTCTGCACTTCTGAACATGTCCCTGGGACTAGAACCACAAGGACTAAGGTATAGGTGCCTGGTCCCCAGAAGGAAATCCTCATCCATGAGTTGGTTATAGAATATACAGGAAGAAGTGGATATCGCAGAATAGGGTTCACAGAATACACTGAGCCATGCGTTGCCTAATTAGTAGGGCTGTGCGAAGCTTCGGTCCCTGATTTGATTTGGCAGAGATTCGGCCTGATTCGGTGGCCAAATCTCCAAATCTGAATCGAATCAGAGAGATTGGGACATAAACACAGCTTTAAATGTTTTTCTACAAACCTGTAGGTAAAACATGGGCTTGTGAGTGTTGCAATGCTGGGGTGGATGGAGCATCCCACAAAAGCATTGGGGGTCCCCAGTATGCTAAGCAGCAGACCCAGAAGTGGACCAGAAGTACTTGCAGTCCACTTCCGGGTCCACCAGGTAGCGCACGCCCCCCCAGCGACTAGTGCCTTCTGGGTCGGGGGGGGCACTCGGGGTCCCCCTGCAGCCGATCACCGAGCTGAGGAGGTGTGTGGGGGGGCCCCCAGCACACTCCCCGGCAGTTCGCCCACTTCTAGTTTCGCTGCTGAGCACATGGAGGGCCCCCTGCACTCTTATGGGACGCTCTATCCGCCCCAGTATCACAGTGATCACGAGCTGTGCCTGCTACCTCGAGGTATGTAGAAAAAACTTTTAAAGCTGGGTCTGTGTCCAAACTGCTGATTCTCCAAATCAGCCTTGAATCTTCAGATTCGGATTCAACCAAATTGAATCAGGGACAGTGATCCGAATCAACTAATCAAATCACTGTCCCCGATTCGGGCCGAATCCGAATTGAATACGGCCCACTTCGCACACCCCTACTAATTAGACTTTTCTGGAGGTTAAGCATGTAACTCGTGGTGCAGGGAGATGTCTCACTCTACTTGGGTTCACAGCCCGGACTCTATTCTCTTGCTACCAAAACCACAAGTAAGGTCATGTTTCAAGTGTGTAACCAGAGGAGGAGATGATTAGAACGCTCACCCGGGACAGAAACACCTGGGTTCAACTCCTCCTTCTGCCGCAGGAGGGTCCAATAAACAACTTAATTCGTGCGACAGTTTGTGTTTATTCACTGAGTACTGGCCACCTCTGAACTAAATGGCAGAAAGGCCTTGTTGAAAAAAATTGCACATGATCATGTAATTAAAATCTGTATCATCATGTCAGCCCACAAAGGGCAGAATTTAGGTTGCACAGACAACACTGAATCTCATCTTTCCTAACTTTTAAATGTTTGACATTGCAACCTTGATAATGTTCTTTTAATGAAGCTAATTTGCATGTCATTGCACGGATAGCTCAGTCACTTATGTATACATATCGAGTCAATCTGACAGGCCCATGGTGCTGGCATCAGAACACAAATGAGGGTTTCCAGCTCCATTCGGTTTTCCTGTTCCGTGGTTTATATAGGTGAAAGATGAAAAAAACCTCACATAAAAAAACGATTAAAACAATAACCCTGAGGCTTCCACCTGTTTCTTTTGTTACGTTATATACGTGAAAAAAGCAAGAGGCAAACTTGATTTTTTTAAATGTACTGTCTTTCAGCTATCTCTCACAAGTTTATTTAATGAAAGGCTTTAACAAATGTAAAATATTCCTCCTTGCTTGCAGAATTCATAATGAATGCAACATAGTGTATTGAGCTACTTTATCAAGGAATAATCAATATGTATAAAACAGAGATCTTTATAAGACAAGGTAAACTCTTCTCTCACAAGAGTATTTTTAACAGGGGAGGGGAAGGAGAAAGCATGTTTGCTTTCAAACAGTTCCTACTCTGTTTACTTTGAAGCGTGAACATAGGAGCCCTACTTGCCTACTTGAAGCAGGGTTTTTTTAAATTACATCTTTTCATTGGTAAGAAATGACATGATTGTTATATTTTTGACATGTTCGTTGTAAGGCTGAGCAAGCTGTCTGTAGCTCCCGGAACTGATAGCTTATAATCTTGTTTTATTACAAAATCACATGGAGCTGTTCTGTTCCTTCGATCACTGGGAAAACAAAACAAAACAAAATCGTGACTCGTTCTCCTGAAAATGGTACGGTATTCCTAAATTAACACTGTACCGAGTGAAGTTACAGAATACTTTACTTTTAATATTACAAGTAAAAGTCTGGTTCCTAATGACTGATGAGATCTGAAATTGTGTCACCACCTTTCATTGTGTCCTAGCAACTTCAGATAAATGAAAATCTTGGTTTACATATGTTAGATTTTATAAGTGTGTGCAAGTTGCTACTTGGAGCGCTCTAGGGATTTGGATTAATGGGAATCATACAAAAGATGAAGTAGTGATATCTAAAGAGAGAAACTGATACATGGGACTCCAGTAGCTATTCTTTGAACTTCCAAGTAAAGATATCCAGATAAACATAAAGCAAAACACCTTTTCTTCCTTGGAGGAGGTTGGAATAAAATGCCTTGATAAGAAAAAATAAAAAAAATTGCAACTGCATTTCTAGCAACTGGAAGTTGCCTCTTTAACATTGCTCATGTTTTTTACCATTTGGGTGGACATACTTCTTGAGAAAAAAAAAAAAGAAAGGTCTCTTTTACAGATTTTTTTTTACCATGAATCATGCAATCCCAAATTGGTCAGCATAGGATGCTGTTCTGTTTTAAAAGCCTCTTCTAACTGTATCAATACTGTATTATTTAATGTTATCTTTCATGCTTTTAAGGTTTTCAAAGATTCCAAAGTACTTTGCAGGCTTAAAGTGTACCTAGGAAGTATGTATCTCACAGCTAAAACCCAGACAACGCGTGTGTGCGTGCGTGCGTGTTCCTGGGTGGGGAGGGAAACGAAGTGGCAGCTGTATAATACATCACAGTTCAGGAAGTGAAGTAATGAAGTAGCCTACTGAAATGGCACAAGGTATTTGTAGCAGGCAGAATACAATTAAGTGGGAATTGGGCCAGAATAGAAGGGTCAACGCCCTGACACACAGTAACCAGCACAAGGTCCTTGATGACCAAAGTGAAGCAAGGTTTTAGTTTTATATCCCATCAAAAACTTGTCTTCTTCAGCAGCCCAGTGACTGCTGACTCCAGCCTAGGGCACTGGTTCAAAACTGACTCAAGGGAAAATGTGCTGCCTGTTCAATCATCACTATTTCTTGTAGCACATAGTGGTTTCTTAGGCTGCTCCTATCCAAGTCGCGGCCAGACTCAACCCTGCTCGGTTGTATGATCTCATACCACAAGGAAGTATGTCTGAACCTAGTAGAAAGGTTAATAAAACTAGGAACCAAATGAAGAGTACATATATTTAGCAACAGCTCTTCTGCTGCAGTTTTTCACTCTAAAATAGATTTAACCAGAGCAGAATGCAGTAGAACATGTGACATCTTTTGTTCTTAATAAATGGTTCTGGGCATAGGACACAATCCTCTGCCTGTCACCTTTTTACGCATCAATGATTTTCTGAACATCCAACCAGCAACATAAAATGAAGCAAATGATCAAAATCAAAAATAAAATTTCTAGCATGTACCATGGCTCTGCCTCTCCCATGTACTCCCACTCCAGCAATATGTAGCAGTCAGCCCAGGCAACGTGCCCCAGAAAAAAGGATTTCCAAGTGTAACAGACTCATCCTACTAGCATTTTCATGGACATTCTGGTTACAGGGGGATGAGCCCTGGACAGGATTCCTAAAGAGATGCTCTGCTGTATGCTGGGGAATGGATCACTCCAGAATCAGGAAAGGCAAGTCCTGTTTAACATCAGCTTTTACTCCCTCTTCATCCATGGATCTCCACCTACATATTCTAACCAAGACATTTAAGGACCAAATTTACAGATATTTTGCTAAAGCCAAATCTGAACACAGACTTATTTAGCTCACACATGTAAGGTCCGAATGAGCTATTAATTGCTCATCTCTTTTTCCCATTGATGTACTCTTCAAGTGCTTTTCTAGATGACGTATTTTTTTAATTCATTCTTAAAAGGTAATCTTACAATTGAATTTACATCTATTTTGAAGCCTGAGCATCTCCCTCTCTATGCACTTTCAGAAGTTGATGCAAACCTAATTTTCTTGGCATTTTGGGATGCACCTCCCTGCAGTTCACTAAACATTAACATTTCTTTCCTAAGTGAATGAATATAATGCAAAGTACACTTCTACTGACCTGGTAACACTTTTCTATTTACAGAAGGTTTTTGGTATTGCTGTGATATTGGTTTTGGAGCAAATCAGTATGGTTTGTTCAAGCTGGCTCCTGGATGGCATGTATAATTGATGTGTGTCACATTTTATAAAATGATTGCAAGGTAAATTCAATTTTCTCTTTTCCTTGTTTGTGTCCTCTAAGAATCTCTTATCTCCACATATCAATTACAGAGCAGTGACAGAGATAGGAGACAAATCACTCCAATGAATGTAATAGCAAAAGTGATTAGAGATAGGGAGAGATTAATTGCATGTGTCAGATATAAATAAAAGGCTTAGGAGACGGTCCTCTATGTATACATATACATACACACACACACATATATAAAGGTTGCATACATATATACACACTCTGCAAAATATAAATGTAAATATGTATGTGGAGTGTGTATGTATATGACATTATACAGCCGTATACAAATATGCATAACTAATATATATTATAATATATAACTAATATATATTATAAAGTAATGTTAAAATAATTAAGAGCTAATTAAGAGCTACATTTTCAAAAACAAGAGCAGTGCAGCCAACATCCATTTGTAGGTATGTATACAATGCTGGTCTACATTCCCCTAGATCCACCAACTGAGGATCTGCCACCATATTTATAGAATGGTATGAACCATATTTGGGGAAGAGAGATGAATTATTCTCCCTCCCACCCACCTTTCCTTTTTTTTATTTCAGTAAGCAGCAATGGGGAGCAAGGAGGAGTGATTCTCATTCAAGAACACAGTAATTATTGTGTTTCACCACTGGGACCCATGCTTGCTGGAGCAGTAATGTTTAAGCTGATACATTTCACAGACAACCAGCTTCTAATGTTTAATTGTATATAATGATTTAGAAAGGAAAAGCTCTCAGAACTCAAATGGTCAAAGGAAATTACACTCAAGTTTTTCAAATGCAGAAATACCCATCACAAATGACGTTCTTGACTTTAAAAAAAATAGCCACAGTAGTTCCTACAATCTCTGACAGCTGCTGCCTGGCTGGACAGCGATTACATTGATCGTATCTGCGCATTTCCGCGTTCCTTATTCTGGCTGTGCCCCTTCCCCCACCCCACTCATGCTGCCTGAACCTTGAATGTCAGAACCCAGGGGTGAAGACAGCTGGGCTTCAAGTTCAATCAGCAGGAGAGATGTTTTCACTTTGGGCCAGGCACATGCAGCAGATGTGAAATATGTGGCATGTAACCTGCTGGGAAGGTGAAACATTGCCAAAACCGTGCAAAGAAATAGAGTGAGATCAGACTGCCCATTTTACATTTTATTCTTCAGTAAAGTCACTGGCAGAATATAAAGCCAGATCCACAGAAAAGCTGAAATGCCTACCAGTATTTCTTAGCTAATATTTCATTATTTCATGGCATATATATATTTAAATCCGCAGACATCCATCTCCACACCCTTACATTAAGAGCTTTTGATTTGGAAAAGGAAACACATACAACGTTGTGTGAAAGGGTCTTGTTTCATCTGAAAAAAGACACGAGTTTGGAGTTTAAGCCTGCCATTGTATCATGAAAACACTCCCTTTTAATACCGATAAACTAGCCCTGAGAGCAGCAGGTGCAATACCACCTTGGAAGGTATAATGGGGTAAGTTATATAGGGTTGTTAGCCCTAGCTAAAGCTGCAAGCTTTGACCAGCTGAAGTCCAACTCTTAATATTCGTGTTTGTGTTTAAAAGACAAACCTTTACTTTAAATGAGCACTCTTTCTTACTGTTATAATTACTGTAAATATGTATTGACTTTAAAAAAGGGCCTAAGCACTTATGTGAGTTGTAGCCAATCAGTTCTCAGAGCATTAAGAACCAAGAAGCCTTGTTTAAAAAAGATCCATGCCCTTTAGTGTTTAGAGGCAAAAAGGAGATACAACTAAAGTTCACAGCATCACGAAAGATTGTATTTTTGTAGGGCATTAAAGATGGCATTTACACAGACATTATCCTTACAATTCAATTTTGTCTCCTAAACACTTGTACGGTCTGCTTTAAATTAGCTTTGTGGCTGACAAAAGAATGTTAAGTGCTCGCAGAACGAAAGGTACATGCTCACCAGCGTGATGAGAGCCACCGAAGTAACAATCGCTATGATATTCTTTCTGGAAATTGTGCTTGACAAGGAGACATTTAAAGATTGTGGGGGGAAAAAAAATGAGGAGAAATGAAATGACATCATTTCCCAGGAAGAATTAAAGGCAGAACAGCCCGAGCTGGCCTACATCGGACTCTCCTAGCATTTGATCAGAACCAATGACATATAAAGTACAGTCATTGCACAGAAGTGTCATTTTCTTCTCTCAGCTTTCATCACATGTACCTTCTCTTTAGATAAAAAAAAACCCTCTCGTTGAAGCATTAATTTCATTTCAGCAGAAGTGATCCATGGAGGTTAAGCGAGTGTAAAATTCCCATGGCATAGACTAAAAACAGTCTGACAAGTTTATAGAGCTTGCCTGAGTTTGACCTCAGAATAGAAATGTCTGTTCTCTGGAGGGTCTGGCCCATTCTTTTTTCCTGCCTACATATGAAATGCTGGAGATAGCTATGAAAAATTCATGCAACAATATGTTTCAAACACCCCATCTCTATCTGCAACAGCTGCTGACTTGACTTTACATTAAAACCTCAAAGTGAATCCTCTCTTCTACCTTGCAGCAAACCTTGATGGCAAACAGGAGGACTTATGGTTTAGAAATGCTTCTTCCAAAGTAGAAAATATCTGCTAAGACTCTGCTGATGGCTTTTCTTCCTAACGATACGGACGTAGGGAAGGACAACAAAAATAACACGGCATGAGCTTCATGTAGAGGGAAAAAAGGAGAGATGCAATAACCAACTTGGTATTAGCAAAAAAACAAAAAAAAAACCCTTTTATAGTTATTTTATTTCCAGGTACTTCCAGGTACTTCCAGGTATTTCCAGATTTATTCCTAAATCTTGTGTATTATAAGAAGAACCTTTCCTTTTATTGTTTAAAATATGGGTGAAAAATCAGTATTCAGCAGGTCTGGAATGGAGTTTTACCCTCCTGTAAATTTTGGGATTTTTGATTTAAAAAAATAAAGTGAGAACCATTTTGTTATTCAACCACAGATAATCAGAACTATTTGGCTTCATCCAGATGACTCTACCCTACAAAATAAAATGCCTAGAGAAACCCAGACAGGTCAAAATGACACTCTCGTATTTGAGATTAATTACAATACAACCAAGCCAGGAATTTAATTTTTAGTCCCCAACTATTCCAATTTTATCAATTGTGCGACGGTTTCTTTTTTACATTCCCAAAGCTCAGGGGGAAAATTTATCTTAGTTAAATGATAATTGGCTTTATTATCTTTTGACTCTTTAGAAATGCTGGCTGGCAAGGTTTTTAAAATGTTCATCAATCTTGTTTTTTGGTTTTACAAAGCCAGCATCAAAAGACCATGTCAAATACTGAAGATGCACTAAATCTTCTAGCGTTATGAATAGTTCTTCAGACTATCCAATTTACTAATAAATCTATAGAAATCACATGCACCTCAATATTTCACAGTTTAACAAGAACGTCCAGCAGCATGGTCCTGAATTGCAGTTCCAGCTTATCAAGTGCTGCAAAGGCAGTTCAAGCAGCAGAGTCAGAGCTGTTAGAAAAGCTTGTGTATAACCCACTTTTTTTTCCCTTTTAAAATAATCTATTAAGGTATACTTCTCCTGATTTTATATAGATTTGGAGTGAGTCCTACTATGCTAATGCAAACTGGTAGAGACTAGGCAATTATTATTGCTGCAGTGGTTCTTATTGATAGTTCACTAGTTGGGTTAACAGCTAGGTCTCAAACTCAGAACCTGACTTCTTGTTGAAGTGATAATATAAAGCATTTTCTTGTCTTTGTCACTGTATTCTGTGGTGACAGCAGTGCACGATCTGGCAGCAATCTCAGCTAGCTATGTTTATGGTGCCGGAGTCCTCCTTGTCGCCTGTTTTGCCTTTCAAGAAGCTTGGGTTTGAGAAATGCCTGCAACTTCATCAAGCAGCACTGTCACCTCTGAAAAACTTGCATTTGCAAGTCGGAAAAAAAACTGTAGAAGAATTTCCTGTTTACCGCTGTTTACTCCTAACTAGCTTATCCTAACTAGCTTATGTCTCCTGTTAGAAGTGCTTTGCTTGCGGCAAAGCTTCAATAGAGATTTAGCTGGCGCGTACTGTGGGGCCCTGAAGGAAATGTCAGAGCTTTGTGACGGCCTTACTTTAATGAACAGTTCTATCTTTAATAGTCCTGCCAAGTCTGATAAGATCAAATGCATCTTATTTAATTTCATGGACAAACCAAAGTCTTCAGGAAGTGATCTGAACGCCTGTGCTGAAGTGTATGCCTGTGCAGGAGAGAGTGACCAATGGGAACGAGAGGAAATCGCAGGATTTGGAACCAGTTGAAGACATTAGCACTAAAACATTCTAGCTGGGTAGGAATGGGGCAGGGTGGTAACATCTCCAATGAGCATGATGCCAGGGTTGTTTTTATTGTAAAAAATACTATTGCCTTCTGAAGAGTAAAGTGCTTGTCAGTGCTTTCAACCTTAATTGAGCTTCATAACTCCCCTATTGGGCAGCTGGACATTATACTCAGCGTACTAATGGGAGAACTGAGGCTGAGATGCACAGCTGGTTGAAATCGATACAGCTTTGTTGAAGTCACCGATTTCCACTAGCTGGGGATCTTTCCCGAAGAGTGGAAATGACCTATCCAGAGTTGCACAGCAAGTCAGCGACAGAAACTGTTAACAAAATACAGAATTCAACTCCTAATCTTGACTAGCCAAAATACTCTCCTTAATTTACACAGAAAGTGGAATAGATGGTTTATAAAAAAATAATAATTAAGGTTTACATTAGTTCAGTAAATAGTTTTTTAATCAGATAGGAGACATTTACAATTTGGGACTAATTCTCTGACTTCTCACTCCAGGTGGCAGTTGACATATAACAGAATGACATTTTCCCACTGTGCTGTCTGTTGAACATAAATCATAATTCACTTTAGCTCATGTGAGATAATAAGAATATGAGACCTCCTCAAGATAGAAAAAACAAAAGCTGCTAGCTGGTCATGCCAACTCTATTTTCTATTATTTTCATAACCGTTTCTGCTACATGCATGGCACTCATCGCAGTGGTATCTGAGCTCATAAATCTCTCGTTTCATATTTCCACTGATTTCAAGGGGAGTTGGATTGGCTTCTTCAGCCCTAAATATTCTTTAAACTACTTTTGATGCCTCAGTTCTTGGCTACTCAACCAGAGGTGCGTTAAAAGGTCCTGGCTTTTGGAAGGCAGGTATGCAGTAGGTACATAGGGCATTTTTTACACATGTAGGCGCCGCAGCATCAGCTGCTTTGAAAAGTGCCTGGCGCTGCAATGCTTACAGTTGCAAAAATTTGATTCTGTCAAGTTGTTTTTTGCATCCAGACCTCACTATAGCAGTCCATGCCTTTTACATCTAGATGGGATTTCAGCAAACCATTCTACTTGTGGGTAAATCTGAAGACCTCTTACACATTCAAGAAATACTGAATGCAGCTTTCTACTCATTGCCCATCTCCAGCCCATAAAGCCATGTCATCTGGCCCACAGGGATCCCGATGGATTTGGAAATTTGTTGATGGGGAATGGGTGACAATGAACGCTGCCACCACTCCCCGGCTGCCAAATGTCCAAGTCCTGCAGCCAGATAACATGGGCCTCTCTGCTGGATCGGGCTGGAGCATAGTGCAGTTGGTCTGATCTAACGCGTGTGGAGCTAGGCCAGGGCAACAGGCTTGATCCAGTGTGCCCAGGACTGGGGCCCAATGCAGCATACAAGGCCATGGCCATGCACTAAATCAAACCAGTGTACTGACCCCTCACTAGATCAGTCCTATGGACCAATTCCATACACTGAATCCAGCCTGTGGACCAACTCCACACCATTTATCCAGCCAGCAACCCAGAAAGGCTGGCACCACTGCCCTCAAGCAACGTAACCCATGCATTCACTAGAAATCACATCAGCTTTCTATCAGTTTCCAAGCCTAATCCAGGGTGCTGATTTAGACTGCTGAATAAAGCTCTGCAAGGCAACCAGTCTATTTACCTTACAAACCGTGACTTTCTCTTTGTACCACCAAAACACTCCAGACGAGTGGATGCGCTAAAAGTCTCAAGCGTGTTCCCAGTTGTCGGCATTGACTCTAGAATTTCCATTTCCTACAGGCTGAACAAAGCTGAACAGAGCCAGCCGATCTTCAAGGAACAGTAGGAGGTTCATATCTCCATAATGCAAGAATGCACATACTCAAAAAGGTGCAAAAAACATGCTCTGAGACATGAAAAGAAGGCACAACTTGATAAATGAACACAGGACTGTACAAGTGGTGGCCCATGTGCTGCATACTGCTTGTGAGGGGTTAAGCTGTAGCTCCCCGGCTCCCACCCAGCCATGACTCCCCTATCACTCTGGCTGCCACACTGGTTGGTACGTGTGCAGCACAGCACAGGGTATGCAGGTCGAGGCCAGGGTTGTGAGATGCACAGTGCAGTGGTAGAGGGTGCCTACGTAGACACACACTGCGGGAGTGAAGGGGGGAGCATCCACACAGGGTCTTTACAGCAGTGCCAGGGTGCAGGTGTGTGGGCATGCAGTGCACCAGGGTGGCCTGGAGGCCTGCGACTCCCACTGATGCAGCCAGCTGGGCATGTGGCCTGCACCCACTTAGAACCTGGACAGCCTTGAATAAACACATAAAAGAAAGCTAATTAACATCCCAATCTGTGATGCTGACTTTTTGGTACTTATTTTTATCTCGATTAATCTGTTCTATTCAACCTGATTTCTATTTCTTCTTGTTTTGGGAGGGGGGGCTGAGAGGAAGTGTTGTTTTTTTTCGGTTTTTTCCATATTTTTCCTAAAACATACTGACTTGTGGCATCATTTTTGATGCTTAGATTGAAGCATCGCTGTCTGATTCCTTTCAATATCTCTGCATTTTCCAGTGGCCTTTGTGAAGGCTGCTTCCAATCATCTTGCCACAGCTCATTAGCATTCCTTCAAAATATGTCTTTTTTGAAGTGTAGCGTATCTCTACTACTGCTGCTTTGTTTGTTTTTTTAACATACCTCCATCTCCTATCTGATAATTATCTGATCAGTGGACCCCTGAAGTTCATTTACCTCTATTAAATTTGTCTCAGATGTTTCTTTTTTCCTCGGGTCTAAGTTCAGGATAGCCATCTCTAAACGGGTTGTTTACTTAAAAAAAAAAAAATTTGTAATCCCTTAAAAGCCTATTCTATTACTCTCCAGCACACAATAAATGCTAATAATTTCAGGCACCATCAAGGAAATTTCAAACTCCAGTGACCACCTGTTTGGGTTTTGTTGTCCAGCTTCAGAGCTCAAGCTTCTGTTGTCCTTAAGATCATTTCTATCATTCACACTCGGAATAGTCTTTGCATTCATGTTAGCATGCATCGTTAAAAAAAAAAAAAACAACCCAAAAAACAAGGCTTTCTTTTCCATATGGCCTTGATGCCTTCTGTTCTGGAATGGGCATACCATGCACATGTAATCACTGTTTCTAAACATTAAATAAGGTATGAAATTATACTGGGAAGGACACTGCTATTTACATAATACAAATAATAAGCCTGCTTTAAAAATGAAAAATCACTAAAATACAAGTAGGCATGTTCATTTACTTCCAGACAATAGAATAACTAGGGCAGCGGGACCAGGGCAGCTGCCCCTGATGCTCGCTTGGAGAGGGGTGATGAGGGGAAGTGGGGGAAAGAAATATCATCACTCATCACTGCCCCAATGTGTCCTGCTGTCTTGTGTACCTGGCTGCTTTGATACACCTAAGTTCCAGAAACAAGAAGATTACTTATTATTTACATAGTACCCATAGAACGGGTACATCCAAACCTGTTCATGGTATAGAAGGATGGCTACCTATTATAATATCTGTTCTAGAAAGAAAAACTGAGGTATGGAAAAGAATCACCTAGGCGCCTAATCACACAGTGCAAGTCAGTGGCAAAACTGAGATAACAACCTAGATTTGACTCTCTATCTCACTGGGTGTTAGAGACCTCATTCATTGCTCCCCACCTAAATGAGTTGTTGTAGAATCAGGGACAGACTGTATAAACACCATTTTTGCTCCTGGGTGTCTTGCGGAATAGTTTTCTGATAGAGCTGAGTCGGCCCAGTACAGGATAGGGCCATGGGCCCCGGCAGACCTGCACCCAGCAAGACTGGGCCATAAGGAAGCAGACTCACCCAGTTCAAACACTCATCGAAGGTCACCTGATTCTTTCCTGCCACATCTTGGTGCTGAAGATTTGTTTGTTGGGAGGTGGTCAACTCTGCTGCGTGTTGACCCAGATGCACCTGGTCTGATTCTTCTTTGGGGCTCCTACCTCCCCTACACCCTGTCCAAGCGCCACCCAGCTGTTAAATTATTTGTCACGCCCTTGGCTGTCAGTGGGGGTTCTCTTTCTTTTCTTCGACCCTTTAGGCCTGCAGTCATCTTGGGCTTGACTCAAGGATATGGCAGCTAAGCCAGTCCTGACGGTCATTCTGTCGAGGTGTGGTAAATGGAAGAGAAATGAAGAACAACACAAATCAGGAAACTGGAACTCAGGGAAGTCTTTCAGCCCAAAGGGCCATTATGACCACTGACAGTACCCTCCTTCAACAGCACAAGTTGGTCCTGAGGGCGCGGGCTACTCCCCACGGCCCGGCCCTATCGAATAAAGGAAATCAAAAAGGAACGTAAGAGAAAATCTGGCTGATTTTGCCTCTAAGCTTGGACGTTCATCTTGCCCTTAGATGCCTCAGCATCAGTTCCCAGCACCTCCACGGCACAGGCCAGTTCCCTATGAGGGACGGGTCCTTTTCCTGGCCCTTTATTAACTCTACTTCATTTGAGCAAGGGAGTATGACTCTTACCCCAGTGTCTCTCCAGTCCAAGGCTGTTGCTGGCTTTTCCTTCTCCATCCACCAGGCGGCAGGGACTCAGCCTAACAGGCTCCACCCTATCCGAAATGAAAGTAAACAGAAACGCAAACAAAAGACCTTGTTTGGAGTGCTGCCAGCTCTCTCGCAGTGGCCTCGTTCTCTCAGTGTGGCTTCCTATTGGCTCTCCTTGATGCTCTTGCTGCTTCAGACGCGGCATCGGTGTCGCACATTATCAGAGCTTCTCCAAGCTCTCAGTCTGAGAATCAGGTCTCTCCCCAGTTCCTGGGTTTTCTGCCAGCATCCCAACGCTCTAGTATTTGAGTTCCCCTTTGGAGTTCATCTTGCCCACCTTCCAGTCTCAGTGGTGAGCCAGAAATACCAGAACAGCTGCGGGGAGATCTAATCTGGATGGATCAGCTGCTAGTAAAGCGGGCCTCCTGCGGCAGCTTCCAGTCCCTTGTTGTTGCCAGCTCTAGCAACGAAGATAAGTTGTTTCACTATGTGGCTGCAGATTTAAAAGAGGCTTTTCTCACGTCTTCACAAGCTGGTTGGTAATTTTATGATGAAACAGGTTTGTATCACAAATTAATATTCTGTCAAAACTGAAATGTTTCATAGAAACATACAGGTTGTGAAGCTGAAGCTTCCAGGTTCGGCAGCTCTAGGGAAGCCCTGTTGTGCGGATGGCCCCATGGCTGTGATTTCAGGGCTGGGTCTGGAGAAGCTCCATCATGCACATTGCTTCTGAGGATCTGTACTATGTGCACAGAAAGCCCAGAGGGCTTCCAAGGTCTGTAGCTCTAGTTTTACCCTGACATGTAGATATCTCAGTGATCCTAAATCTTCTAGGGTATGAAGCTCTGGAACAGCCTCACCATACAGACTTCATAGACTTGAAGTTCTCAAAGCTTTTGGGCACCCTGCTGCTGAGGAGTTGGGAACCTGGAGGATCTATGAGCCCTGTCTATAGTCAGACCATGGCCCACAAGGCTCCTCCTGGTCCACAACAAGAAATATATGATAACACCAGACAGCCATAACTTCATGGGCTAGAAACAGGGCTTGTTAATAACAATGCCTTCCATTGGGCATGTTATGTACAACAGAAAACAACCAGTTTGTAGGTGTCAAGAACTTAAAACACAAAAGAAAATGTACTAAGCTGGACCATTCGCTTAGAAACGTACAGGGAGATCTTCATGTACTTGAAGTGCATTTGTTTAAAATAAGTATCTCTAAAGAAACAATCAGGAGAACAGCTTTGGACAGATGCTGCAACTTGCTAAGCACCTTCAACTCCCATTGATTCCCAAGGAGTTGAGCTTGCTCCACCATGAACATGAAAAGCTCGGTTCCACTCAGGCCCTTGCTAGTAAAGTTCTTTTGAGGATGCAAACCTTGGGAACATTTTTCGTGACCTCCGTACCAAAGTATATTCA
>NW_005842695.1:125438-141968 GCF_000455745.1 Alligator sinensis
TACTTACGTGTTACGCTCAGATAAATAAAGGGACTTGTCTTGTTTTCTCCATTCTTTTCATTGACAGCCTGGACACAGTAGCCACCTGAGTCGGTCACTGAGGTTGTGAGGATCACCAGCTGATTCTCCAGTGTTATGGCTCTGTTTAGGAAAACAAAATATTGCATTAAAACAGGAACAACAATATAAGTAAGCAGAAACTGTAGAGAACCTCAGATATAACAAGACTGTATGATATCCATAGGTCATCTATACAGAGATGCCTTGAACTGGAGAACAGGCCTCTAACTTCAAACACATCCAGAGACAGTATTTAAGAGCTTCTGAGTCTTTGAAGTGTCTAAGCCTTTTCTCTTTTTTCTTTAACATGTGTAAGATGTTTATAGCGGCACCCAGAAAGATATAACATATGAGATAAAAAATATAAGTGGCAGTAAGAAGCTAGGTAAGGAACAATAAATGACATTGCAGCGTTATAACTGGTGGTCCATATAGCTGTGGCAGAAGATCCTGGCTAGCAGCATTTTGTTGCATATCCTTGAAACCTTTCCAGCAAAAGAAAACTACCCTATTAAAGGTCAGTATTCTGGGAATAGGAACATCCCATTCAGTGAAAAATCAAAGACAAAAGAATCTCAGGAGGTAAGTGTTCTATATTTATGGCTTGGGTTAATTAGCTACGCTTCATATACAAAGAGCAAGAGCTGGAACAAGGGACTAATTAATATGCTCAGCTGAGGAGTCGTGTGCACAGAGGGAAGGAAGAGCAAAATTATTTACTCTAAACCAGGTAAGAAAGCACAAGTGTATAGTTAGTGGTGACACACTCCTGAGGGAGTCAATAAATGCCATGGTTTAATATAAGTTTACTCTTGCTTGAGCCTGCTACATAACAGATGTCTCCATAAACTGCTTCATGAGCACTACCCGTTTGACCTGCAATCAGGTCAGTTTGTTTGCATTTTACGTAAGTGGTATGGTCTTTTCTTTGACCACATTAGATGCAGGGTGAGTCTACATGAGATACTTTACTGCACAGTAGAGCTAATTACTGCACAGTAAGCATCTGTGTCTACACGTGCAGGTGCTTACTACACAGTATTTGGCTCTAATTATGAGTAAATCTGCTATCTGCAAATGCAAGTAGCAAATTTAATCATGATTAGTAACTGCACAGTAGTGCACATGTAGACACCTAACGGAGAGCAAATGTGTTCCCAGTCAGCTGGGCAACAAGGGGTGGGAGGTTGCTCCCTGCCCCCGGGAGCTGCTTGCTGCTGGGGTGGGCTCTGCTATGAGAGCCCAGGTGGTGACAATGCCTCCCTGCCCTTACACCAGGGAGCTCCCAGCCCCTGCTCCCAGATCTTTTGCATGTGTAGATGCACCCACAGTGTAAATCAGGAGACAATATGTAAAAGTCAAAATGCTTGAGATAAACTAGAATCTTTCCACCGAATCCCTTTCTAAAGATGTATGTGTCCTTTTCTGGTTTGCAGTGACAACACAGATCAAGCCTGTGCTCTTTTTTTTTGCTGTTGCTGCACTAACATTTAGGGATTCCACATATCTTAAATATAAAAGATGAGAGTGTCTTACTGGTCATCTAATGGGAACACAAGATTATATCATCCAGTAGATTAGATTTCAAACCCAGAATTGCGGTGCAATTGTTTAGCTCAATTTAACAGGACTGGAGCCATTCAAAGCCAGAAGAACAAACATTCAGACTTCCTCAGACAACAGCTTGTGGCTATTCTTTCACAAGAAATCCCTGCCTAGATTCTGGGAGGGGGAAAACCAGAAGTTTCATTATAGGGTTAATGGATGGGACACAGGCTGGCTGCAGTTGTCCAGTTCAGATCAAAAGCAGGCACACGTAACAGAGCAAAAACAATATCTGAGGTCAAAAACAGAGCATAGGATTTCCAGGAAGCAAAATAAAGGTTTGGTACACCTGTCCGTGGGGCAGCACTGGTACCCAATGGCTTTGATTAGATCCTGGACCTAGCTGGGCCTTTCTTAAGGGAGACAGGACAAGAGGTCTGTTTCCCCTTCCAGTCTGGGTGGCATAAAAGGATGAAGAATGAAGAGCACTGGTTACAACTGCTTCCTGATTCTCACCACCAACTTGGCTCTTTAGAAAGTACCCTGCATCCAGACCTCCACTCAGTCAGCTGTGCTGGAGCCACTTTTCGAGCTAGCCTCACAGAGTATCAGAGTTGTGCAAGTGGGGAGGGAGTGGGAGCAGGAGTTGGGAAGCTCTTGCTTTCCTGAACGGCTGCATAAAATGAGGGCTCAATCTCGACTGACAGAATTGATGGGAGCAGCTGTGCAATAAATTATCATTCAGCTTGAGTAAGGGAGGCAGAATTAGACCCTCTGTTCTTTCGGTTAAGTCACTTTATTCATTCCTCCACATCGTATATTTCCCTCCTGGAAAATTGGTGGAATATTTAACTTACTACTCTGCAAGGTTCAGAGAGGACATTAACAGACGGCACATCATTTGAGGAACATTCTTAATATAAACACAGACATTTTTGAATAGAGGAAATGTGAATTTTTTCCCTATGCAATCTAGGTCTAGAAAAGAGCTCAGATAAATGAGAAAATTATAATGTAATTGTTATCAAAAGTGCAGCTGTCAAAGATATGAAATGGGACTTTTACAACTGTTAATGAATGGGCTCTTTATCAATGGTTATCTAGTAGCACAAGCCCAACATTTCAAAAAAATTGATGAACTAATGATTGAATCCTATAATAGGAACTACATTACTTTTAAAGAATGATTTTACCATACAGAGTCTGAGCTTGCATAGACTTATCTATGTGCTTGACTTTATGAACTGGTAGTAACCCCCTAAGAAAGTTAGGTAAATGCAAATGGCTTGTAAGGGTTTGGGGCTAATTTCCCAACAACACTGTCTCTTTCATATTCTTTCTTTAATGTTTTATGCATTTAGTAGGTTCCCTGAGGATAATCTTTGAGAATATATCAAGGGTCCTGGATCATGTAACAAAGTTAAGAAGAAATAAAAAATAAAAACTGCTTTTACTAATATATTAAAGGAATGTATCTAGGCACAATTGACTGATTAGACTGCATGGCACAAATGTATACACCAACTTCCTCAATGAATCTGAGTGCTTTATCATTTAACCAATAGATCAATAGGAAATATTCCTCCTACAAATGTGCCTGCTTGGTCTGGTTAAATTAAGTCACAATTATTTTATTTTTGGACTTTTTTCAGAAGAGACAGAAATAGAAGGAACATATAATTTCCAAATAGTACTACAAAATTACTATGGAAAGATCAAAGCTTCTGCTTGAACAATGTACAAATACTGTGTTTGTTTTATTCTTGACATTTTGCTTTTATGATCTCAAAACAGACAGCAATGAACATTTTCAAAGATGCCAGAAATTAGTGGCAGATACACCTCCAGGTAATAATAGCAGGACATATTGCCACCTGGAACTGACTGAAAGAATTCTACTGAATTCAGCTGAGCTATTCTATATTAACTGAGGATCTGGCCCCAAGTATCATATTTTAATAGTTTTCATTCAAAAATATTATTAGAAATACCCTTTGGGATAACTTTTCTACACTGAATAGAATTGTACTAGCTTAATTGACTTAGAAATTTAATCAAAGGAAATGTGTGATAGATTTACACAATGAGGATAGGAAATGTAATTAATACCACATTTAATAAAGCAAATAGGCTAAAGAGAAATTTCCTTTTTAATACTAATAATGGAATATTTAAACACCATGGATATTACATTTGTTTCTACTATGGTTATTATAAAGAAGATACAGCAGTAAAGAACATTATTTTAAAATACTAAAATAAAGTTCAAACAGGCATGATACAGGCTGTAGTTGAAACAAAAAGCCTTACACATGGTACTGCAATTCTGGTGAGAAATACTGGCACCTTCTTATTATTAATTCAAATGGTGTAATGAATTGGTTGGGAATTCCCTA
The DNA here is from genome assembly GCF_000455745.1 of Alligator sinensis. NCBI lineage: Eukaryota > Metazoa > Chordata > Crocodylia > Alligatoridae > Alligator > Alligator sinensis. The sequence continues at coordinate 129,440 of NW_005842695.1, forward strand.
AATGACGGGGAATAAAGCATATAACTCATAGTTATTCTTCAGGAATGAAAGGCAAAGGAAGTGTTAAGATGCATTTACTAAGGATTTACTAAGATAAAGTATTTTTTCTAGGGCTGTTAAACGATTAAAAAAATTTAATTGCAATTAGTTGCATGGTTGAAAAAATAGTCAAAATTAATCATGATTTGAATTGTACAATGAAAAACTTAAAATTATGTGCAGAAAAACTCAAAGTTATGCAAAATTATGCAGGTACTCTGTACAGTTGGGGGGCATGTGGCGGGGGGGAATTTGTGAAGGTGTGGGAGGCTGTGGGCATGTGCGTGGGGTTGGGAGCCCAGGGAAGGGCGTTCCTGCATACCCTGGCAGGATCTGGGGCAGCCGGCGCAGGCTGTGGGACAGAGCCATGGGCGGCTTATCCAGGAACATGGGGAGGCTCCTGCTGCTGCACACACCCCAGGAAGGCATGGGGGAATGTGGCCCCCAGATTTGTGCACAGGGCAGAGGTGGGCTGCCAGCATGTGCTGGGCTCTGCACCCTGCTGCCATTGCCCCGGGAGCCACGCAGCGCCATGCAGTGCAACCTGCCGCCAGGTGGGCAGGGGGCACAGCGCAGCCAGTGTGCAGCTCCTGAGGCAAAGGCAGTGGGGCACAGAGCCCCAGCCTGCAGCAGCAGCCCGCCTCCACTCTATGCACAAATCTGGGGGGCATGTGCCCCCCCCCCCTCCACTGGGGTGTGTGCAGCGGCAGGAACCCCCCCCTGCACCCCTGGACAAGCCACCCACAGCTCTGTCCCACAACCCACCCCAGCTTCAGGGCCCCATTCACCCCAGCCTCTGCCCCTGCTTCACTTCCTCCCTCACCGTGGGAGCCTCGATCTGCACCTCCATACCCCTTCCCTCCCTCATGCCTCTTCCCCTTCATAGATTTGCCTGTCGGGCACCACTGCACATGCCATCATGCTCCGTTTCTGCTCATGTGCAAGCTATAGCTGTGTGTCTGTGTCTTTGTGCGCCCCTCCCCCCACACTACATCTGCCCAGAGCCCATGCCCAAGCTGCCCTGTGGTCCTCTGCGCTGCCACCGCTCCCCTGCAGGGCAGCCCAAAGGCAGCGGTGACCGGGCGCAGGCTCCAAAACCACAAGCTTGATTAGCGAGTTAAAAAAATTAATGCGAACAACTATTAACGTGTTAATCGTGTGCATTAACCGTGATTAACTGACAGCCCTAATTTTCTTACATATAGGGCACATCTATACACTCATTAATGTGCCTTAGATAATGCACATTTAGTTTAGTACTTCCTTAATAAAGTACTAACTAAATGCACAGTACCTAGAGTTACTGCACAGTAGCGCCGGCACACGGTTATTTAGTGATGCTTACTGTGCATTAACTTAATAACACTGCACAGTAGGCTATTAGCATGGTTTGTGCTGTGACATGCTACTGCGCAGTGTTGTTAGGCTAATCCACAGTAAGCATCTGGTGTAGATATGCCCACAGTGCACAAAATATACTTGATTTCATAGAATACCCAGATGAATTAAGCTACATAGGTGAAATAAAAAGGACTTTGTAAGACCACATGGATTTAAATAACTCCTTAGCAAAGGAAATGATATAGGAAAGGACCACACATTATGTATTACATCATCATAGTAATGTGAAAAGTCCAATATGTATGAATGCACAGGAAACTGGAGTTAGAGAAGATACTAAAGATATGAAATTATTGAAGATAGAATCCTTTTGGATCTTTAATTAAATAGCCCAATTAATCTTAAATTAAACACTGAATTGAATTATTGATTTCATTTCAGCTTCTCTAAAAATCTTCAGTGAAAATTCAATGTTTGAATTTTACTTGTTAGAGATAGGTCTGAAGTGAAACATCAGCGTATGAGGCCCTCAAGCCTTAGCCCTTTTCAGATTAGAACTCAAAAGTGCCTCCTTGCATTAGGAGGATTAATTAGTCACATTGTAAAGATTAATTAATCAATGTTTTGAATGCACTTTGAAGATGTAGGCCCTGATATTTACCACAGCAGCACTGAAAAGTGGCCTTAAAGTTACATTACTTTTTTTAACTGGAATTACTGCATATTTTCACTTTCTATTACAACATTTTAATTATGTTGGCACTGCACTAATATTCCAAACACACAGCTGATTCCTGGCTGTTTAGCTTAACTGCATATTTGAAGAAGACAACTGAAGAGATGGGTCTTAATATGTCAATAGCTTATATGCAATAAATCATTTAAAAATGTAGCTACTGTTGTTTTAATGCAAGAATGAGTTTAACTCAATCCACCATGGGACCAGAGACATGCTATCTAGAATACTGTCATTTTTTATCCTTCAGGATCAAGAGCAGGAAAAGGTATATTTAATATGGCATCTTTTGATTGAGAAATGAGGAAAAGCTCTCCGGATCTTCAGGAAATGGTCTAGGGAACAACAGCAATTATATGGAGAATAACGCGCACTTCCATTAGATGGTACACCTAACTAAGCACCGCTCTTGAAATACAAAATAATTTTGTTTGAAATGCAAACAATTTCTGCCACATGTGTAACACAGAAAGTATCACAGACTATAACTGGTGTTTAAAGGGTGGGAAGGTTAAGGCACAAAATCTCCCTTGATCATGCAGACAACTGAGAAGGCAAGATGAGAGGAGCAGTGGAGAGTGCAAGGAGACAAGGCTAGATTTGTAACGGTATTTAAGTGCTTGATAGGTTCTCTGGGATTTCCATGATTTCCATTAAAAAAAAACCATTGATGCACCCTGAAACATCTAAAAATGAAAATGATTTGATCTTCATAGGGAGACAAACAAACTAGCCCAATAAAATGGTAAAATGACCAAATTGGTACATGTTGCTTAAAAAAGATGAATAATAGGGAAAAAAACAGGTACATATTTAATAGAAGGGATTAACTTTCAGGAAGTTAGATACTGATTACATTTTTGGTTACCAGATTGCTGGATAAATGGATGATGTTAGATTACTAAATTGTCTCAGTAATAAAATGAAAATTATAGAGTAACCTGATTCAGCCTCTTCTTAAGAGAGAGCCATCTGTTCATGAGCCTGTATGCAATAATAGTAACCAGTAAAAAGGCCTCAATAAAGCTGCTTTTCCAATGCTAGTACACAGCTAATAGAAGCATCAAATCCCTCTTTACAAGACAGTAATGCCAGAAAATCTCTATTCCTTTTTTAAAACTTTTGTTTATATCATATAACAAGAACTGATCCCTCCCGAAAAGGACTGATACCTCTTTATAACTGGGATGCTATGAGGAAATTAGGAGATTACAGAATAATAATGATGTAATTGCCAATGGATTCCCAGAGGGATTTCTCCTGTTGGGAAAATATTTAGTCATGTCATATTTAAAAATACAACCATTTTAGTGAAATCCTGGCTCCACTACAGTCAGTGTGAATTTGCCTTGACAGAGTAAGATACATCCTCTGTGCTTTCTCCATGTCCTTTGGGAAATTATTAATCAGCATTTTATGTACATACAATTTTCCTTCTAACAGCCCAATTTCCTCAGGACTTAATCCTAGAAAGAAGTATTATCAACTTCGTTACTTTACAACATATCCATAGCAACAGAGTGCAATGGGTCCCAGTTGGGTCTCATTGAGCAGATCTCATTGAGCAAAACAAATTACTCAGATTTCAGGTACTAAATACTACAAATCAGCTGTTTATTTAAAATATGTATATTGTTGACTACTAAGCCTATCTCAGAAATCAAAGCCTGCGGTATACCAAATGCAGCATCAACTTACAACGTAAACTTTCTGGGGCAGACACTGCCTTTCTGATTGGTTTCTGTACGCTGCTTACCACAACAACGTCTAGATCAGTGATTGGTGCTCCTAGACACCATGGTGCCCATGAAAAAAGATAACAATAAATTCCTAACCACTGTATCTCTTCTTAGCCTGTTGGACAGTCATCATACAAATCTTATTTTTTCCTTTCCAGGGTTTTTAAAGCCAGCCAAGTTTCTCATATATGTTTGTTCTTACAGTCTCTGGGTCTCATGGATGCTTGCCCTGATCTTCCTTTCACACTTAACAAAATTAATTTACAGTTCACACCTGTAGTGAGAAATGCCCTTTCCAGGACGCAAACTGAAAAACATCTAAAGAAAATAAAAGGCAAACTGTAGTAAGGAAAAGAAACCAAAAAGTTCTGGCAATGGTTGGATAGTAAGGAACAATGTGAACAGGCTAGCTATAACTGTATTGAGTTGAAGTTCACACCTAGGTTCTGGGGACCATCATTTCCAGAGGAGGAAAAGAGATGAGGAAGTGTTCCCTTCTTTTAAACTGGGTTTTAGAGTTCTGTTGCTCTGGTTTTGGTTCCAAAGAACTGGAAATCTCCCTTTAGGGCTTGTCCATCTCAGATATCTCTTTCATACATTACTGTGGTGTCTACCATAACTTGAAGTAGGGTGGGTGGCAGGCAGTAAAGGCTATACCATAGTCCATAGAAAAAGTATAATTTTTCTCGAAATTCCCTATTGATATTGTCACAACCCAAGGGTGTGATTTTGTTTTGTGTGTGCTTTGGCACCACTGAATTATGTTCCCGCTAAATTGCAGCTGCTTTGCACGGTGGAGTTTTCTGCTGCACAGGAAAATCCCGGTGAAAAAGAATTCCCGCCAATTTGTAGCTTTCTTTGCAGTGTGCATTTCTTCTTTGCAGCACAGAAATGCTTGTTGCAAAGAGTTCCTGCCATTCGTATTCAAATTCGAGCCCCATTATTGGCTTGCGTGAAATTATTCACACGTGGCAGCTAGCGATTGGCTTGCTAGCCGTATAAAAGGCTTGAGTGGTTTCCGCCCAAGTTGGAGAACTTGGAGAACTCTGAGGAGAACCCCCGCAAGGGAGGACTCCACGAACACCAGGAGGAGGAGAGTTCACGCTGTGTGAAGATCTCTAAGCGCTGCGGAGCCTATTGGACCCAGTGCATTTCAAGCAGGCAACAGGGGTCTGATCAGCCTCTAGCCTCTCCCCGTCACCGATCGCAATCCTCGACGTATCCCTCTCCCTGTGCGCAAAAGGATCCACGGAGCCTCGACAACTCCGTGGGAGTGATCTGAATATTGTCTGAGTCCTCAAACGAGGATTTAAGCGGAGCTGTGCCTGGGAAACTGTCCAGCCTACACCGTGACCATCTTCGGTGTAAGTAAACAATCTTGAATCAACCATTACGCGTCCGTGCCTAATTCCAGCGTGTCGCCTGTTCTCTCCGACCCAGCATGCCCGGGCTGCTGGCCACAGCCCGTGCGGCGCGAAAAAGGGCCCGGATCACTCCCCGGCCCGCACAGATATTTTGTTGTGAACATAAGTAGGCCGTCTGGAATAGGATTTTTTTTGTCCCAGGATGGAGAAATAATAATGATGGGTACCACTCAAAGAAGGCAGCTCTCTCCAAAGGTGTGTATTACATTTGAAAGAGCTCCGAGAAATGTGAACTGCTTCATTTTTTTGTATGAATCAGGGGTTAACATTGTTAATGATTTCATTCTTCATGTAATAAAATAAAGGAATAGTCTTGGAACTGCTGCCATAGCGTTACTCTACATTGTGTGCGCTCTGGTTTGGGTTCCTTGAGATAGTCTTGAGTACTGGCGTTCTGCTAAACAGTCCACTGTATTTAGATACACAAGTAGCCATGGCTACAAAAATGTCCCTTGTCATTAATGACTGGCACATAAGTTACACTTTCTTCTACAGGAGTCAGAGTTTCCCATGGTGACCCAATCTATATTCATGTCCTTGAGGCTCGATGCAAGTACTTGTATATACCAAACTATGAAACCATCAAACATAAGTAGCTATAGTTGCTTCAACAACACAGAAACCCTGAAACCCTGTTTTCTTCAATGGCTCCTTCCTGAATATTGAGTCTAATTCTAGATTTCAACTCTCATTTTCAAAAACCTCTATAGGATTGGTCCAAATTACCAGAGCAACCTACTCACCTTCCATCATCTTGACTGCCTATGACAGCTATCTTCCATTCAATCTGTTAATCTCAAGAATGACCTTCATACATAAGCATACAAAAAGACAGATCTTGCACAGCAACTAGAGCAGAAATCATGAACTCAATCCCAGGAGAGGTCACATTGAAAACAAAACCCTTTGTCTCATAGCAAAGTGCAAAAAAAAATCTACTTCTTGCTCTAATCTTCTTACAATAAAGCTGAGAAGAAAGAAAGCAGAAAGAAATAAAAACCCCTTCATACTGGAAGGAAAAGAGAAGAAACAAATTTCTTTGTATTTATACTTCTAAGTATTTGGGAAGTGCTTGATACCCACAATAGTGAGTGTAAGAGAAAAACATACATATAGATAAAATACAAAATAGGTATCTATTTGATATCTATATAAAATACATATAGATATCAATAGAAAATACTGATTTCTCTAGGAAGTTAGCGAAGAAACTCACCCAGATACACAAGGAAAAAAAAACAGGGAGGGGGGAAGCCCGATAGCCAAGGGACTTGACAGTGGTTGGGAAAGGCATCCTTGCCCACAGATAAAATAAAAGAAAGATAATGTTTGGCCAACCACTGAATAGGGAGTATAAAATAAGAAGGAAGAAAAGGCTGACAGACGCACACAACCACGTAACACAGACCAGGAGAGTGTCCTTTTCCAGAATCAAGGTTTTATATTTGCAAATGAGTGTGTTATTTACAAGCTTGCAGTTTTCAGTGGTTGTTTCCCACACTTTCCACACAAGGGTTGGGTAAGAAACCAAAATAATCCACTTGTTTCTGGCAATTGAGCTGTCTGTTCTTAGAGAACCTTTAAAATACAAGAAATAAATAGCAGAAGGCTGGCAATCTCTGGCTGCCCTTCTCCACTCCTCCTCCTTTCTACCCTGGTTAGGGGAATTAGACTTCCATAAGGCTTGTTTGTATCCATTGCTTGTTTGTCTCTTTCCTTAGCTTGTGCTCTGCTCCCTAAGCTATCTTGATCTGTAAAAGAAATGTGGTTGACAATCAAATTAGCAGAAGTGAGTTAGTCTAACATCACTGAACAGCCTTGCCAACATGTGGGCTAACATATCCAAAGGCTAAGTTGTACTGTAGCCCAGGGGCCACTTTATTAGATGGAGAGTTGAAGTTAGGTGATTTTCTCTCTCAATACAAAGGCGTCCTCCTTGTTGCTTTGATTCTGTCAATGCATGGGGTTTATTTCAAAATAACTCTTAGCTCCTTGCATACAAATGCTTATTCCAGAAGATGAGTGCTTTATTCCAAATTAGTTTAATCCATTTTTGAAGGGGATTGCAAAGTCAGAAACAGGTGCCATTATTCTACAATAAGGGCATTCCCATAGGGAATGAGTCAGGAATGACGATTCTACTTTAAATTTACTTCCTATCCAGAACCAAATGTATATCTTTTATGGGTTTTTTTGCTTATTTCTTTAACCATTTAGGGCTCCCTCCAAGGGTATTTGCCAGCTAATTTCCAAAACCATGTTGACTTTTTTTTTTTTTTAAACCGAGTCCCAGAGTTACATGTTTCGAAACGCTTAGGTTTGAGGGAAACCTACAACTCTTCAGTCCCTGCTGCTGGCTGAAATTAGGAGTCTTCTCTGACTCCTAATTTCTAAAGCAATTTCTCCTTTCTCCTAAAGCAATGACAAAGGGCTTGTTCTTGCGTTGAGGATGGACCTCTTAGGACAGGCTCCCCAACATATTTATTTTCAACATGTTTTACTACTATGCTCATATGGACAATGAATGGACCAGACACTCCTGCATTGCAAAATAAGGCTGATCTAAAAATAAGGGCAACCACATTGAACAAAGGGAAAGAAAACAAATTAGGAAGGGTGGCTTTCTGTGGCAAACAGTGAGAATGAGAGAAAAGCAGAATACCCAAACTCATTACAGCGTGACACCTTAAATATAGGTTGAAGACCACACAGTACATCATAAAGGAGATGTTCTCTAGTGAGAGATAATGCTATTCAGAAGCAAACTTCAATAATAAGCCAAAAAAAATACAAAACCCCCACCCGATAAGCAAAGAAAATAGCTTTTTTGTTTAAATGCTATTTATCTTTCAAGTTGCTCCCAATTTTAGTCCCTCTTAAATGGGATATAATTATTACAGCAAAAACATCTACTCTTCTGTTAAATCTTTTCTGATTATTCAGTAGTACAAAGCTCAGGCAGCTTATGCGAGTACCTTTAATGCCTACGCTTGAATCACAGCACTCAAGTGTTATCTAACTGCACCACAGTGATAACTGCTTCCCTGAATGTGCTACTCTAACAACAGTAGTTCTCAACTATAAGAACAGATCCAACTTTTTAAAGATAAAATGGGAAACTCAGCCAACAATGGAGGCCAAAAAATATGGGAAAAAAGGAAGTCAATTTTCTTTTCAACACTTTTCTTGGTATAAATTGTTACTGCAGTCAAGATATTTGTGTGTAAACAGAATATCTATTTTCTGCTCTCTGGTTTATCATATAATCAACTCATTGAACTCCACTTGCAACATCACTATCTGTTGCTATGGACATAGCTAGCAACCACTGGAAAGAGGAATAGTGGAAATACTCAAATATAAATGGCTTATTTAACCAAAGTGTAGCTGCTAGGAAGTGCTCATGGGTCATGATCCACTAAGTAAACTGACACCACTAAGGGGTTTGTATTCACTGAGGATTTTAGGTCTCAGTTTTCAGACACAGATAAAAATTGCATCACTATGGACCATTTTCCTTGTATTGAGCACTGGTGAAGTCTGATCATTTTAGCTTTAATTTTTTCCACTTCACTGTTCTGAAAAAGATCATTTTTGGTGTTATTAAAGGGCACCTACCTCTCTGCTACAATATGTAAACATAACAGACTGTTACAATATGGTTCACAGATGTGTGGAATCAGAAAAAATATATGCCTTAAACTTTGATTATTTAGGTTATAAGATGACATAACCACTTTGTGGAGAATTGCTGGCTCTGTATAGTAAAACAGATAAGAGAAAGTGTTTGTTCTTTGTAACTCCTCTGCAACTGCTTCGCTCACCGCGGCCTTGAAGATAGCAAAAAAGTATGTACAAATCTGATTTCCAGGTGCAAGAAGGAGTTTTGTGAACTAACCTCGCCTCCCCCATTAGTTCCCATCCTGATTACAGCAAAGAAATAATGAAGTAATATTATAGCCGCTTTTCATGCTAATTTCACTATATGATCACGTGAGTTGTAAGCAACTGTTAAAAAGTATATAAGCCTCCTGATTTTGCTCTTGGGGGGGACCCCTTCCAAGTGCTTGGGAAATCCATGTCACTTTGGAATCCCCCCTACAGCTGTAGTTTCTTTTGAATAAAAGCTTCTGCTGACCTGACCCAAAAGTATGCTGCGTGTTTCCACGACAATTCCTGGTGCCGTGACACGGATCCAGAACACAGGCTGAGAAAGGAGGACCGCAGACTGCCCCCCCCCCGAACCCCGAGGCGCCAAACTTGAGAGGTAAGAGACCTAATTCAAAATCTCTATTGGGGTTTCGGAGGAGGACTGCCTGTAGGCTCCCAACTTGGCCGTGGTAACTGGATCTGAACCTTGTTAAAACAGGTCAGTCTGAACCTTACTGCCGGCTAAAATTTTCTGTCTGGTAAAGGATCCCATTTTGTGTCTGGTAACGTACGTTTTATTTAGGGAGAAACTGTATGAAGCACCTTCATCCTACAGCACATCGGGCTTGTCGTTAATTAACTAAGGCGGTGTGGGGGAGGAGGTCTGGCTGACTGAATGAATGTGCATGTGTGTGTATTTAGAAATATGAGCCACTGACCAGGTCTGAGACTACGGTTGGGTTCAGCCGCCCCAATTCTGCCTGACAGGGCAGTTTTGAAAGCAAGGGGGCCCAACTGGAACCTCGTGACCCAGTGGACAGGGCTTCCCAGTGATTGAATAAATGTGTGTGTGTGCATTTAGAAAAATGAGCCACTGACCAGGTCTGGGACTAAGGCTGGGTCTAGCCGCCCCGATTCTGCCTAAAAAAGGTAGCGTCGAAAGCAAGGGGGCCCAGCTGAAACCTCGTGACCCAGTGGACAGGGCGTCTGAGTGATTTTGTCTTTTCCAAACCCCTTGTCCCAGTAGCTTCTGCCGAGAGCAGGAGTGAAAGGATTCCTCTTGTGTTTCCCTTCCCATTTCCATTTTATGAGCCGGTGTCGGGTCAGAAGCCTTTTGTCTGGGCAGTGAAAAACTGCGGGGCAAGGCACTGAGCGGCCCGGACATCCTAAATAAGCCTCTCCTACGTCTCCCTGTGTGACTGAAAATGGGAACGAGTCAGTCTAAACAAGTTCCCGTCCCCCCTAAGGGGACTCCGGCGTACTTTATGTACACACACTATTCTCCCGAGGCTTGCAAGTACCTGGATAAGTGGAACTGGTATACTAGGGATGATCCTGTGAAGCATTTTCCACAAGAAGGAACATTTGATCAGGATAAAATAGTGCACTTAAGAGGGGCTTTAGAGTCCCGTGGATCCAAAACACCACAAAACCAGTGGGACGCGTTCTTTTATTGGTATGATGAAATGTCCAAAAGGCGGACAGAATCTCAAACTAGGAGCCTAAAAGACTCTCAAGAAAAATTAAAACAGCAGTTACAAGCTGTTCGGGAGAAATTGGCTGCTCCCCCAAATTACACGCCGGCCACCGCTCCGATGTATCCAGCATTGCCCGGGGCGCCCCCACCACCGGAGCCAGCAGAGGATATCCTTGACCTTTGTTCGAACCCTGCTCTCCTGGGACTCCCACATCAGCAACAACCGGTTCAACATCAGGCTGCAGCCCAGGCTAGTAACTCATTAGCTGAAGCTCCTTCAGTAAATCCATCCACGGAGCTTAATAGTCTGGACTCATCCACCATATCTGCCACTCAATCATCACCAGTGTGGCAATTTACTCCTGGGTCACAACCCACCACAGGTGTATTTAGAAGAATGGGAATAGGCATGGAAAGATCTCCCATCAATCTTAGATCCCGAGCTGCACAAGTTTACCCCCTAAGACAAATGCCAGGCATTGGCACCGATGGACAAAATATAGTAACCGTGCATGCACCCTGGACTCCAGGTGATCTCTACAATTTAACTCAAAAATTCCCCAAAATCAGGGAAGACCCAGAAAAATTTCAGGAAGAATTGCAGACTGTTATAAATTGTTATAATCCAACATGGGCTGACATTAATCAGCTCATGCGATCGATTTTGCCCAAGGAAACTATGCTACGTCTGTATGCTGCCTGTACTTGGCCAGATCAAAACCCAGGGATTGGCCAAGACTTTATTGACAAGAGAAATGCTTTGGTTCAGGCAGTTCTCACAATTTGCCCAAAAAAGGCAGACTGGACCAAAATAAATACCTGTAAACAAAACAAAAATGAACACCCCAGTGACTATTTGGAACGCCTCAAACAGGCATTTGAACGATACTCAGGAATGGATAACCCAGTCGGAAATGCTAAACAAGCAATAGTGGCAGCATTCATCCAGGGACTTAACCCTAAAATTGCTGAGAAAATTCAAACAGTAATTATTGGCTGGGAAACTAAAGATTTGACTGAAGTCCTTGCTGCGGCTAACCATTTTCATAACAAATTGGAACGGTCTAAAGACAATGCCGAGTTTAAGTTAATGGCCTTACAGATTTCTCAGTTGCAGGGTCCAGGTAGAGGAAGGGGACGAGGACGGGGAAGGGGAGGCCCGGGTAGATTCAGGGGAAGAGATAGATCCTTGAGCCCACAAAACCCAGGCTATGGGAACCAATGTCATTATTGCAAGCAAGAAGGACATTGGAAATCAGAATGCCCCAAGCGCCCCGGCCAAGGACCCAGACCCCAGTCCCTGCCCCCACCTCCACTTCCTGTCAATTTTCCCAGTGTTGAATAGGACAGCCTGAGGGACAGTGACATCATCGCTCCTTTGCTTGCTACTGACCAATCTGGTCCGTTTGTTGAATGCCTTATTTCTGGTAAACCTGTCTCCTGTCTTGTCGACACCGGAGCATCCCGCTCCACGCTAAAGGCTGCTGAGTTTCCTTTTCTACCTTATTCTCCTGAAACTATAAATGCTGTCGGTATAGGCGGACAACCTATCCCACATCCCGTCTCTGAACCTGTCTCCATCTCTATTGGCCCTTTGTCTGAAAATCATGCCTTTCTTCTTAGCCCCTGTGCACCTGTCAACCTTCTTGGTAAGGATTTGTTGTGTAAACTGGGATGCGTGATTTATTGTAGCCCAGATGGTGTTTACCTTGAGGTACCAGAACATAGGGAAACTGAGCTTGTGGCTTTGCTAACCCAGGAGTACTCTGAACCTGACACTTCCTACTTGCAAGAGGAACTGTTGGCACGAGTACCTCCACAGCTGTGGTCCACCCATGCAAATGAAGTGGGGCACATGCTGAGTGCTGAACCAGTGCGTATCATCTTGAACCCTGCCAAGCCA
>NW_005842695.1:144729-175441 GCF_000455745.1 Alligator sinensis
GGCTGATAGTGTTCTTTTTCTTACTGGTGCTGGTTATGTTTGTTGTTAAAATTCTTTGTCCCTCCTGTATCTAAAAATGGCACTGATATCCTTATATATCACACTTGGGTATCTCAGTATCACCCAAGGGGGGTGGGAGAAAAATTTGTACTTGCAGATCTCCCGTACGGTGGCTCAAGCTGGAAATAAAAGTGACTGCTGGATATGCTCTCACAGCCCAGCGCACCTACAACAAGGAATCCCAATGATCGGAGTACCAATATCCCTCCGGCAATGGGGAACAATAAACGGCGGCTTCGTTAGACACTACTCGTTAGCTGCCCATCGGTCCGCTCCTAAAGAATGGAGGGCCGCCCCTGCTAACTGGATAATCTCCCCAAGAGTAGAGGCGCCTTTCTGTTACAGATCCAACAACACCGGAGCTTATAATAAAGCCACACCTGTAGGACACTACCCTCATTGCCTAACTACTCTAGATTATAGCCCCAATAGCACCAGTGGAATCCTGTTGGGTAATGTACCCTCTCTCAATTGTACAGGATTCATGGTCTACAACTTTTCTAAGGAACCTCATGTTGCTCTCATTGCAAACAGATCGGAATTTTACATTGACTCCAATTTTACTTCTTGTAATATATCTCGGTCCAGCAGGATAACAGCTGAACGTGGTCCGTCCTATACGATGCATATTAATCGAAAGTGCCGGATATGGCACAACACCTGTCGAGATTTGAGTACCCTTTCTGCCCCAGGCCTTTACTGGCTCTGCGGAAACAGGGCTCATAAAATCTTGCCCTGGAATTGGGTGGGGGCATGCACTCTTGGACGTGTTATCCCTGGTTTTGAAATGCATAGTACAATATATCTGGAACAAGTAAAAAATTTCAACCATCACATGAAAAGGGCGGTTAACCCCTTAGCTACCAGAAACACAGGGTTCCATCAATTTGTGAGAACCTTCATACCGTGGCTTGGAGTAAGAGAATTGGAACTAGCCATAATTAACATTTCAGCCACAATGGAAGCTATGGGAAATGCCACTGCGGATGCAATTCAGGCTCTGCAAGAAGAGATCTCCCAGATCTCACAAGTAACTATACAACACCGCGTAGCCCTAGATTACCTATTGGTATCCCAGGGAGGAGTATGTGCCTTAGTAAACTCCACCTGTTGTGTCTATGTCAATCAGGACATGCGAATCGAAACTGACATTTGTAAAATCCGAAATCAGTTAAGGGTCTTACATCAAGTGGCCTCAGAGAATACTGACTGGGGTCTAAAGGAAATGTGGTCTTGGCTAACCTCCTGGCTCCCAGATTTCGGGGCCCTTGGCAAGAAAATCCTGTATGGAATATTGTTTGTCTTTATAGCTCTGAAAGTGTTTTATGTCTTAGTGCAACTGATCCTCTGCTGCGTGAAAGCCAGCAGGAGAAGCTTTAGCAAGGCAAGAAAACCCACAGCAGAGTCTAGAATAATGGTGTTACAAAAGTGTGAGCAGATTGAAAGAAAACATGAAAGGCTGCATGATGAAATAGAGGGGCTCATGAGAATGGAAGTTTAAGGCTAAAGTGAGACTAAATAGTCTCCAAGGGGGGGGCTGTGGAATCAGAAAAAATATCTGCCTTAAACTTTGATTATTTTAGTTATAAGATGACATAACCGCTTTGTGGAGAATTGCTGGCTCTGTATAGTAGAACAGATAAGAGAAAGTGTTTGTTCTTTGTAACTCCTCTGCAACTGCTTCGCTCACCGCGGCCTTGAAGATAGCAAAAAAGTATGTACAAATCTGATTTCCAGGTGCAAGAAGGAGGTTTGTGAACTAACCTCGCCTCCCCCATTAGTTCCCATCCTGATTACAGCAAAGAAATAATGAAGTAATATTATAGCCGCTTTTCATGCTAATTTCACTATATGATCACGTGAGTTGTAAGCAACTGTTAAAAAGTATATAAGCCTCCTGATTTTGCTCTTGGGGGGGACCCCTTCCAAGTGCTTGGGAAATCCATGTCACTTTGGAATCCCCCCTATAGCTGTAGTTTCTTTTGAATAAAAGCTTCTGCTGACCTGACCCAAAAGTATGCTGCGTGTTTCCACGACAGATGGGTTTTAAAGAGCTCCCTATGAAAGCATCTTACATGTTTCTGTCACTATTTTATTGACAGACACGCTGAAAAATAACAATGAATATGAGCTGTGGCAATGAACTGCATTGAACAAAAACAAATTAGCAATGGCATGGCCCTTGCCACAGGGCAATGCACAGAAGAGAGTATTGAACGAGTGACCATGGAAGAGGTGAATCTTCATCTTTATAATGTCATGCCAGGATGCAGGCAGGAAGGGCTGCATCACTTAAGGATCGAGGTGCCAAGCAGGGTCAGGATGGGTGGACAAAATCCAAGGACAAACCAGAGAAGTTTTTCTTACCTTAGACTATTATATAATTATTTTGTGGATTATTAGAGAGATTTATTTTCTAGGACTGTCAGTCCAGTAGCCCAATACTTTCCACAAGCATTAATTCTCCTCTACATAGAGCCAAACCATTAAGCACCAAACAGAAATAAGGCTGTAAGCAGATGTGTGTTACAGTCTCAGGGCTGCCATGCAAAGTGATACCATAAGTTACAGTGGCACTGCATGACGATGGAGCCATTCATCCAAACAAGTTCTTATTATGAATATTTAATTAAAGAGTTAGTGGTCAATACAGCAGCTGGCAGTGTCACTTCACTTTACCACCAGTTCATGGTGACTGGTATTTTTAATGCAGTTTTATTGTGTTGCCCAGTTCCCCTTTTTGTCAGAAATCTGGTGTCTATGTCCAACTCTTGGGGATATTTCTGTTTCTGTGCTATCAAGATGTATGCCACAGTATCACAGCAAGAACAGAGCCTAGGCCTGAGAACAGGAATGAGGGCGTTATAATTCTGGTTCTACCTATGACGTGTGGCCTTGGGCAAGTCATGTAGCCTCTTTGTTCTGATGCCAGTAAAAAGGGGATAATTCTTTTTTTTTTTAACCTCAGGAGTGTATTCTGAGGCTTAAATAGTTAAAGTCTGTATAGTGCTTCCAAGATGTAAAGGATTAAGTACTATTATTGGTCTTAATTTTCCTTACTTCTGCTTCTTGCTTTTCTTTTTGACTATCAGACATTTGTTATGACTGCAGGCTATAGACAACTTCTTCTTGCCTGCTCGTTTTCAAGTCCTTTAATATCTCTTGAATTATACACAGTGGGTGGGTAGACATTTCTATTTCAAACACTAGTCTTCCAACAACTAGTGGTGTTGCAGTACTTTGCCAAGCACAATCTCTTGAGTTCAACAATTTCACATTGCATGTAGATACATTCAGTAGCAGATGTGTTTATCTTGGTTCTTATAAAATTCCTATTTCCTCATTTAAATCTCTTCTACTGTATTGTTTTCAAGTCAGTTGATCATGCTCTTCATTTTGAATGTTCCTTCATTACAAGCACCTCCAAGTGCTTTAAATCGGTAACTATGAAACTATGAGAAGAAAAGAAAACACAGCCATGTAAAGGGACAGCTAAAGAAGCAGGGCTTTTATAGAGATGTAAAGTGAACCACTAATTCCATATTTCTAGCACAGGCAGGGCATATAATAACAAAAAAGGCAGGAAAAAGGATGATCAACCATATGGTGTTCTTCAAAGCCCATATGAAGCAGAATGTAGGAAGATCTAGGGATGCATGGGATCAGAATATCAGTAACATAACTTGGTGCTAGTCTATACAATGACTTCTATCCAATTACTAAGACTTTATCATCGGGTTTTTTTTGCCAAACAAAGGCAATTAAGACCCATAAAGCATTTATGTATCTAGCTAAAGCAGTTGCATGAGTGGTGAGATGGTCCAACTTGCCTATGTTATAACTTACTACCTGCAGATTTCTATAAACTATGGTTTATGTTAAAAAAAAGAGAGAGAGAGAGAGAAAAAACTTCACTTATTAACAAAAGAAAAGTGAGCGGTCAAATGTACAGGAAGTCAAGAGACACAAATCCTAACAAGTGAATACAATGAGATAAAACTTACCAAGTTTCCAAATTACAAATACATTTTATATACATTGCGTCCAACAAAAATAATCTGATCATCCCCTTCTATAATCTCAGAGCTGAACCTGGTATAACCATGGATATCTTTATTCATGAGACATAACAGTTAAGTGTATTAGTACCTTTTATAACAAAACATTCTGTTTTGCCCTACATGCTACAAAGGGCTCTCAGAAATTCAGAGAAATGGCACTCTACCTGTTTTGGGGTACATTTGTAGTTTGTACCTGGAATTAATGGATAGCTTTTAAGTGTATAATACATAAAAATTAGTTCAATAACCAAAAAGAAATTGGGATCATATGCATTTAAAAGAACATCATGTCATGTGGATTTTTACTTTCACTGTGGGTAGTATTCCCAAGAACAGAAAGATAAGTAACCTATCAGCTGCATTTATTTCTAAATTACTTCAAATCAATACTTGGGCGTGCACGTTATGACCTACTGCCTACTTTAATCTTTTTTTTTTAGTTGTGCAATAGTAAATATTCAAATACCTGGACAACTTATAACAACATTATCTCAAAAGGGCAAAGCTGCTTTACTTCATCCGATTAGCCCTTTCATAGATGGGAACTTCCACTACAAAGGTACTGCCAGAAATAATGGGAGAAAGAACATCGAACTCCTTTGTTGCAACACCATTAAATAGCGAGATGGGAAGCAACATAAACATACTCCCTCAAACGAAGAGCAATAAATAAAGGTCTGCAGTTGAAAAACTATCCTGTTTACATTTATTGGATGAAACATCATTGATGTGCCCGTTGAGTAGTCCAATGAAACACTGAATTGTTACTGTGTGAAATTTAGTCTCTCTGATTTTACAGCTGCAACATGGTATGTGGAGCATATTTATTTTCAATGCTGAAGAAACACTCGTTTCTGTTTAACAACTAAAGAACTTGCAGATCCTAATAAATATGCCTGCAAATTACCAAAACCGATTTGTGTTTCTTGGGTTGTGAACAGAATGCCAATGTTAGTAATGCTAGATAGTAATACTCTGATCAGGAACAGAAAGTCTGTGATACCCCAAAGTCTTTACTGGAATCTGTCTTCACATATCTGTCTCTTCATTTGCAGACATTTCTGCTGCAGAGGTTTCAGGGATTTGCTTCTGCAACACAGCAAAAAGTTGATTTCTATGAATCCCCTCATCTGGAGAGGAAGAAGTCCTATTACTGAGTTAATGGAAAGTATACACTGGTCTATCACCTTCCAATACTGACTCATACTAGCCACTTCACTCTGTAATGAAGATCTCACTTTACTTACTCACATTTATGTAACAGCAGCATCAGCTATCCACTAAGCCAGTAATGCACTAAAATGTAAAGTGAAAATGTAAAATGTAAAGATAAATGCAGGAAAACATTAAAATGTCCTTATCACTTTCCTGCAGGGATATTAACTTAAAATGTGAGATTGTTTTTCAGCTGAAAAACATCACATAAATATATTTATTTAATTTTCTTTTAAAAAAATCCCAGTGAATGTTGAAAGGAGGGTTTGATTATTACCGTGAAGATGAATAATAAATGGTTTCATTATATCTTATTTAGTTTAGATAGAAATAAATTAAATTCCTTCTTGGTCTCAATCTTAAATTGCATTAACACCTTCCTTTATACTTAAGAGTTAGCCAACTTTCAAAACAGTTTATATTATGTCTTGGCTGCTACCTGTTCTTCAACAATGAGAGAGCTAATGAGATATCAAATTAGGACCCACCCATTCAGCCAGTTCCTTTAATTGGGTACATTTCTGGATCTCAAACATCCAAAACCAGTCACAAGAGGTTTAAGAACTTAAGGAGGATGGTAAGGAACAATAGCATTAATGAAGAGAAAGTGCTGCAAATAAAATGTGAATTAATATGTGGTTTCATTAATGTTATATTAGAGGAAGGCCAACCCGAGGAGATGAGCCTGGCTAATGCCGAAATGCACAGCCTGCAGAATAAGGCAACAGGAGAAAGAGATTAAGAAAACAATTAGACAACAAAGGTAGGTGCTCTTTCAGTTTTCGTTCTTGTGCTCCATACATGCATAATAGTTATGACACGGATCAGGCTGCTTTGTAATCTTTCTCCAAGGGTATGGACAAATGTACATTTCAGCTCCTTTGAAAGAGGAAGGGAAGCTGCTGCTTGGGATGATATATCAACCATTACAACACAACTGTTACGTTTGCATGACTCTGTAGCAATGCAAGTGAACTAAACCGACCTAACTTTGACCCTGAATGAAGTCAGGTTAAAGTCGGAGCCGTTTTGCTACACTTGCACCAGCACACAATCAAGCAGATGCCACAGTTGCATTGTAACAGCTTGTATCAGTATCCTTTGACACTGACACTATTGTTAAGTTGTTCTATACCTCAAGTTTTGCAAAACAGTCGTAAAACTTTGGGAGACCTGATGCAAAATCTTCCCTCTAAATGTACTGTAGTAATAATGATAAGAAATTTACTTTCAAATAAAAAAATTACAGGCCCTGGATTAGCAAAAGACTAGTAACACTGGGGGCATCTACACAAGATGCTTACTGCGGAGAAATCCAATTAGCTCCGCAGTAAAGCGTCTCCATCTATATGTGCAGAGCTATTAGGCTGGAATAAAATCAATTCTGCCATAGGTCAGTACTGCCAGACACAAGTACTATCCTGTGGCGGAGTTATTTACTCTGCCACAACACACATGTAGATGGTGACTGGGGCTAGCTGGGGCATGACGGTGCTAGTGTTGGGGCTGCCCTGTACTGTAGTAGTACTCTCATTCATAGATCTACAGACTGTGAGGCTGAAAGGGACCTAAGATCATTGGGTCCAGCCCCCTTCACCAGGCAGGAAAGACAACTGGAGCCAAGTGACCCCAGCAAGGTGACCGTCCTGTCTCCGCTTGAAGATTTCCAGGGTAGGCGACTGCACCATCTCTGGAGGGAGCTTATTCCACAGCCTGGACACCCTAGCTGTGAAGTTTTTCCAAATGTTGAGCCTGAAATGGTCTTCCAGGAGTTTATGGCCATTGGTGAATACTCATGCTCCAGCAGCCCCTCCTCAACATGTTGAGCTGGGGCAGAACAGCTCCAGGCTGGCAGGCTGAACCCCTGGGCCCCACTGCTAGCCAGGGCTGTGCCACCCCGGCTCAACATGCTGCAGTCTTGGGCAAACACTGCACCTGGGAGGAATAGTCTCCAGCACAAATTGCACCCGAGTTTATTGTGTTGCACTAATTTCATGTGTAGATGAAGTGACGAGTACAGAAGTGGACAACAATACACAGTAAAAGGGCTCACAGAGATGTTGCTAAATAGCTATGTGATATTCTGCGATTCTTCTTAAGCTAAAGAATTCGCCTAAAAGATTGGCTCAGAGTTATACATATGTTGACACGTTTCCCATAAAGTCTCAGGGATCACTGACAAAAACCACAAGAATATGTCTATGAGAGACAACATATTCATGCTAACATATACAGCCATGTTTCATGGGTTTTCATGGGCTTCTTGATAGGTCCTTCTCCTGCTGGAAGAGCTGAAGTTCCTCCTTTAGCTCACTGGAGAACCTGAGTTTTGCTGAAGCAGATGTTCTAAGTTATAGTCCCCTGTGTCTCAAAGAAACGAGTAGTGCACGCATGAGGCTATGGATCATTATAAGCAGAGAGCCATATTTCAACAGACTTAACGGTATTGCCTCACAGAGCAATATTCTGGGAGTTTTCACTATAGTTATCTTTACCCCGGAATCATGAATGCAGTGAATCTCTCTCTTGACTCTCATAGAGTTGTATACTGTAAGAACAATTTTTCAGTTCCTCACTCTAGGAAAATAATGATTATATCCTAGTATGGAGAGAAAAAGTGATGATCACCAGCAAAAGGATTGACATGTGGCTAGTGCTACCTGAAGAAAAGAAGGAACTAGAGGTTTGAGAAGACACCCTATCTTCCAGTGGTTGAAGGGTGTAGCAGGAATCATGAAAGCCCTTTAATTCAGGAAGTTTTACTACACAGAATTATTCTTTAATATTATTATTGTTGAGAAGCAGAATCCCTGGTGCCTCACGGAGCTTATAGAATGGTATTTTGTGATCATTTTTATTGCAAGGGTGATAAGGAAGCAACTTACATTCATATATAAATGGAACTTCACAGCTGAGAGTCAAACAACCAGCACACAGGCTCAATGGAGCACAACAGGGTAATGTTAAGGTGGTGTGTAAAGACTGAAGATTAAATCTACAGACGTGCCTGTTTCAGGTTTTTTGCTGAAAAAGTCATGTTTGAGTCACTTAATGTAGACTTTAAAGCAGTTGAATATAAAAATTGTTTTCTTTTACAAAAACCCACTTGAAAGTAAGCAGGTCTGGACCCTACATTCCTTGCCCTCCCACACTCTTATTAACTTCAGTAGGTGTTTGGCTGTGAGTTCAAGAAATGTAAGATGGTGCATTGTGACTGTTACCTTAATTAATGAAGTTACACTCTGACTCCGTCGGCAAGACCAATCAGTTGCTGTACAACGTAGTTTCATTTTACAACCACAAAAAAAGTCATGCTCCTATACCACATTTAGGAAATGCAAAATGATGTTCTATATTGAAAGCTAGTGCCTGAATGACTTAAATAAAACAAACTCCGGCAAAAACATCCCCAAAACAGAACAATAAAGAAAAGCTTGATAGTCTACCCCCTCCACCCCCCACCTCAACATACCATTCCCTTTTGCTAGGAGGACCTCTGTTCCACCTTAGGGTAAGGCAATTTAAGTGAGAAGAGGAAGCTAAGTAGAAGTCATGTATGCTGCAGTAAATATGGTAAAAACCTGGAAGTAGAACTAGATCAACTACCTCACTCTCAAAAAGTCGAAGATCAGGGACCTCAGATCCTTGAGTGTATGGGCTTTAAGGAACAACTGTTGAAAGGAAGGGGCTAAGTAATCCCAATATAAGCAAGCAGGTGACCTAAAAGCCAATAAGGCTTTGTACTGGTTCCCCCAATCAGGCCTAAAAGCCAATAATTTGTATTGGTTCTCCCCAATACAAATGAAGACCTGTGACTGCTCAATGAAGACAAATTTTCAATATATAGTTTACTGTAGCACAGAAACCAGATATACTATCCTCTAAATTGTGAAGGCCCTAAGATACTATGTGCTCGGAATCACTTCTTGGAGGAGTTTTGGTTTGCTGCACCCCAAGTCATTTAAGGCACATTATGCCACCGAATTCCCTACAGTGGCTGGAATTAATACGCAATACGCCACCGAGACGTGCAAACACCATTAAAGCGGTGCAAAAGCATTTAGCCCGCTTTAAAGTGTCGTGCACACCCCCCCCCCACTTCGTTTAGTCTACACGCAGCCAAAAAAATTAACTTTTTCAGTCGTAGCAGGCAAAAGATAAAAGTGATTTGATCAATAAGAGACATTTTCCATAGAAACAATACCAAAATTGTCTATAGCCTACAAAACGTGAAAATGGATGAAGTGCTAGCTGAGATCACTGGTAATTAGTTATGCTAATTACATGCATCTGCTGTTATGTGCTCTTGCCCACTTGTAGCTACCTATTATATACTAACTCTTTAGGACAGACTGTCTTTCTGTGTGTGTGTACAATGCCTTCTACAATGAAGGTCTGATAAGTCCTTCTTATGAGACATATTGGAGATTGCCGACAAAAAAATTGCAGAACGTGTGGGAAAGAATATTTTCCATGTTTTGGGGGTGTTGGATGTAGGCATGGTGGTCTAAGGACATAGGCAGACAAGGTTATTTGTGTAAATGTGATATTTTTTATTAGACAAACTGAACAGTTGGAAAAATAGTTCTTTACAAGCTTTCGGGCAGAAAAATTTTGAGCAAGAGCCACTATGACTCTCTCTATGCCTGAAGAAAGGTGTTTGTGCCTGAAAGCTTGTTAAGAACAGTTTTTCTAACTATTCAGTTGGTCTAATAAAGATATCACTTTTACCCAAATAACCTTGTCTGGGAAACAGAAGATATTAATACTAACACACACACCCAGCTTCCATGGAAAAAGTATCTTGGGAGCACATTGAGACTAGTCACATGAATAGAGTCACGCATTTGCTTACTTGTTTGCAGGGTGAAGCTATGGTAAAGATCAGACAAGTTTCAGTATGGATGTACATTTTCTGGTTGAGTTACAGAAGGGCGGTCCAGCTTCTGAGTGGTGAGGGCTGCACCTGTTGGGGTTGCATGCCCGCAGGTCACACTGGGTGAGCACAGGCTCTCCAGGATGTGCTTCCCTCCTCTCCCCACCCACACTGCACCATGTACCTGGCCCCCTTCCCAATGCTGCATCATGCACCCGCACAGGCTCTTCTCCTCGCTGCTGCACTTCACGTGCAGACCCCAGACTCACCCTCAGCTCCCCAGGTTCTACCACCCACAATGCCCTGCCCCCCAGATTGGGAAAGGCAGCCAAAGGCTGAGGAGGGAGGGAGGGAGAGCCTGGAGACTCTGGCTACTGTTGCAGCCAGAGCATGAGGGGGGCACAGCAGCAGCCAGGCAGCAACCTGGTGAACCCAACATAACCCCTTAGCATAGAGGTGCTCAATTGCAGGCCCATAGGCCAGATCCAGTACCTGGTGCAGGGTCAACTGGCCCATGGACCCATCATGGGTCTGAAAGTTTGGCAATGGTCCTATCAAATTTCCAGACCTGTGGAGGGCTGCATGCCGGACAGCATGGCCCTACATGCTACAAAGGGCTCACAGGGCCTTGATCTGGTGTGTGGGGTCAAGTGGGATTAGCAGGGGACCCAATTTTGGTGCACAGCCCCAATCCCAGTGCACAGGGCTGGGCAAGGGCAGTATGGGGCCCAAGCCTGGCAGATGAGGGTGGTGCAGGGCCCTAGGGCCCAACCCCAGCATGAAGGGCTAGGGGAGGGCAATATAGGATTCATTCTGGTGCAGGGCACTGCGGGACCCCAGGGCTCAATCCTGGCACACACGGCCAGTGCAAGACTGCAGACCAGCTCCATGCCACTCATCTGGTTTATGGAGCCAAAAAATAAAGCAGCACTGCCTTAGCCAGTTGGACAGCCCTGAGCTAGGTAAACTCCAACAATGTTTGTGCTAATTAAAATAAAATTCTGACTTCACTTCAGTTTTTTTGTGTGTGTCCTAACATTAACTACATTTTGTTCCTTAAATAATCTGTTGCTTCAAAAGCTCTTGGAAGAAAAAAAAATAAAAGCATTTACTATTCAGGATGTGGCATTCTTGATATGTATTCTCCTATTTAAAGCTTTAAGCTTTGCTTCCAACAGCTAAATAAGTGGCAGGAGAACAGAAGGTTAAAAACTTTGCGGTTCATCTCTGCCAAAATGCTAAAGAAAAATGAGATTGCTGCATAGCTGACAATGACTACAGAATCAACACAGCAGCAACCTGCCTACAGGCTGCAAAGGGCAGAACTCAGGGGTCTGCTTAAAAGCTAATTCCAAGTGAGATGTACAAAGAGTAAGAAGGCCACAACAAAATATAATTATTACTGAAGCTATAATCTAAGGTATTGTACTTTGCAATATTCAATGTTTCCCACATTAAGTGTTGTGCACTGCACACATTTAATAATTATATGCTTATTTAAAGTTCTTAATGTTCTTAAAATATAAGTATTTTTCATGAATTAAGAAAAAATTACTCACCTATAATTTTGTTCTGATGGTTCATAGGTGTAATAGATTGACACCATCCTGTGAATTTTGTAGAGATTCAAAGCTCTGGAGCTTGTGCAAGCTAACAGCCAATAAAAGCCAATTATCAGTTCTTTTCAAAAGAATTATAAACTGCGACCTCAAAAACTGAAAAAACAAATGTATGCCTTATCACTTAGTGTCTTATGAGTGGGTAAGTGATTGTCTACTGCAACTGTGTACTGCAACTTTAGAGAGCAAGAATTGTAGGTAAATTATTTTCACATCTCCAAAGATACCAGTTGTAATAGATCCCCATGAAGTTGAAAAAAAACTCCAGGGATACGTCTGCAAAAATTACTCAATAATAGCAAAAAAACAAAACAAAAAAAACCTCGTTACAATAGGAAGCACCACAAAGCATGATTCACAAAATGGAAACAGTGTAATATAGCAGATCCCTGCTAAACTTTCCAATAAAATGCAAGACCCATGACTGCTCAATGAAGATTAATTTTTAGTAAGAAGTATACTGAAGCTCAGAAGCCACATACACAATGATAGGTGTGGTATAAGCACCTAGATGAAAGATAAAACAAATAATGAGATGCTGCTACTATGCACTGCAGCCTTGATATAGTAAGCATCGGTGATATATTTCTCATAGATTACGCATTATGGTCTTACACAGCAGGAACATGAAATGCAACAGCCAGATGCATGTGTTTTCTAAGAAAGAAAGGCTGAAATGTGTGAGGAAGTGTTTTAGTTTTCATCAATAAAGAAAATAAATAGACTGAGCTCTTTTGGGATCTTTCCTGACTAGCTGTTAAATTCAAAAAGTAGCCTTTCTCCAAATCTTAAGATTTTTTAAGTATGTCAATTTAAAAAAAAAAAAAAAAGAGGAATACTGCCTATGACTGCTGCCTGATCCACAGAAGTGCCACCTATTACCTCTTCAAAGGGCACGTACAAGCATTCAGTTCAACTGGGTGAAGTTCAACCACTTAGTTTAAGCGGTTCAAAATTCAACCAGGTTAAACCTGTACAAGTGTGCAAGAAGCGGGCTGCAGGCTCTTCAGGCAGCCTAGCCAGGGGGACCCAGAACATGCATCCCAGTGTGCTTTGCAGGCTCCACAGTCTGCCTGGATACAAGTGACAGCAGCTGGTGCCCCCAGGGACTCCCCATCTCCCACACCCCACTCCTGTCTCCTTGACAGCTGTCAGCAGACACAGAGTGGTTTTGCTGTCTTCTTAAAGGTGGTGCTTTGGCCACAAAGGGAGACTTTGCTTGTGGGCAGCTCGGGCTGTGCCATAGCCACAGCTGCAGGGTGGGGTTTTTGCTGAGCTCCTGCCCCAGCTTTGGCTTGGTGCAGGGGATCTGTCTGCAGGTACCTGGGGCTGTGCTCTGGCCACAGCCCAGGGGGGACTTTTCCCACAATGCTGCTGGGGCTCTGACCCCTGCTTCCACAGCCTCTGCAAGGGGCTGCAAGTGCAGGGCTCTAAACTGCAGTAGAGTGGGGGAAGGACTTTTCCCCCCGTGGGGCATTTAAGAGCATGCACCTGCAGCCTCTATGCATTAGGCTGCAGGCGCCAAATTTGAAGTGCAGCGATGCCCTCCCCATGGCACTTGAAGTCCGTGCCCACATCCCATGCATGGGGTTATAGATGTGGGGCTCTAAACTAGCACTTCAAGCCACATGTGCAGCCCTAAGTCTGGGGCTGCAGGAGCAGGGCATTAAAGTGCCATGCAGGAATGAAGCACCCCTACCCCCCCCCTTACAGCACTTCTCAGCAGCAACCTCAGCCCCAAGCATGGGCCAGCAGCACAAGGCTTTCAAGTGCTGCAGGGGGACACGTTATACCCCAAGCTTGCAGCCCTGCAGAAGCAGCATTTAAAGCCTAGGGGCTGGCTGCAGGGTTGGGAGTTGGGCTTTCCCAGCCTCTCAGCCATCTGGGGGAAGGGTTTGTGTGACCTGGGCTGCACCGACGGACTGCAATCCAAGTCAGAGAGTGTCTCCCTGGAAAGGAGAGGTAGGGACTAGGAGCAAGGCATGTTGGAGTGCCAGAGGGCATCTCAGCAGCTCCAAATGATTGGCATCTGTACAAGTGTTCACTGAAATGCTTGGGACACCTATACATGTGCTGAACATTAGCATTTGAGCAGACTCAATTAATTAAATCTGCTGAAGAATACTAATTAGTTGAACGAGCTTTGGTTAAAAGTGCCCCCACCTCCATTTTGATGCATGGGGTGCTGAATACATGCAACACGGTGGGCACTTTAATTACAGTGGCTCTCAGAGTCATTCTAATTAGAGCACCCCCCTCCACTCCTTCCACTGTAGTAATAATAAAAATATCCATCCCTCCATGCCTTCCACTGTGGTAATAAAAGACCACGGTATGAACATGAGCCGGCAGTGCGATGCTGTAGCCAGCAGGGCAAATAATACTCTGGCATGCATCAATCGATGCATCTGCAGCAAAGCCAGGGAGGGGATTCTTCTGCTCTACTCAGCACTGGTGAGACGGCAGCTGGAGACAGCGTCCAGTTCTGGGCACCACACTTCAACAAGAACATGGACAAGCTTGAAAGAGTCCAAAGAAGAGCCACCCGTATGATCACAGCCTTAGAAAGCAAGCCATGCGAGGAATGGCTGAGGGATCTGGGACTCTTCCGCCTGAGGAAAAGAAGGCTGAGAGGGGACCTGGTAGCAGCTTACTGCTACACCAGGGGAGGACAAAAAGGGTTCGGTGAGCAACTGTTCACCAGGGCACCCGAGGGGAAAACCAGGAATAATGACCACAGACTTCTGGAACATCAATTCAGGTTCAACATTAGGAAAAACTTCACAGTCAGGGTGTCCAGACTGTGGAATAAACTCCCTCCAGAGGTGGTGCAATCACCTACCCTGGAAATCTTCAAGAAGAGACGGGACGGTCCCCTTGCTGGGGTCACCTGACCCCCAGTTATCTTTCCTGCCTGGTGCAGGGCGCTGGACCCAATGATCTTCTGAGGTCCCTCCCAGTCCCTTACAATCTAGGAATTTATGAATCACTCCAGAGCACATATAAAGACATCCTTGATGCCCAATCAATTTAGATTTCAGCCTAGTCCAAGGCATAGAGATTTCTACCCCATTGGCCATTTTTAAGCATTTGAAGCCCTGTGAACGCTTGCACACAGAGCATCCCAACTGGTGAAACTGCAATTCTTCCGGCTGAAATGTAACACTTGCCCAAAGGTGACTCCATCCTCACCGAGGCACCAGGCCTTGCAATGGACCCAAATGGCTGCTGTGTCCCCACATCAGTACAGACCACATCATCACTGGACCTAATAACAAGGAACATCCAAGGTCCATTCACCTGTGACTCTACCAACCGCATATGGCATCTGCTTACAGTGCCTGTCTGCTGTCTGTATTGGGCAGACAGGGTGATCTCCATGCATAAGAACGCATGAAGACTGATTTAGCAATAGCTGCCAAAAGACACAAAAGACTGCGGCAGAACACTTCAACCACCCTGGACACTCCCTCACTGACCTCAGAATTGCTGTTCTCAGGCAAAAAAAAATTAAAAACCAGTTTGAATGGGAAACTGGAACAAGAAATCATCCACAAACTGGAATGTGTTTAAACAGGGACTATGGATTCTTATGTAATTTCCTGGATTAGCTTTTGTGACCCCGCTTTGTTCCTATGGGTTTGCTGCTCATTTGCTTTTCTCCATTAGCACTGCCCCACTCCCTGCCTCCTTCATGCTCTCTTTCTTCCCTCCTTCGTCTTTTGTATTCTAATTTCTCTCTCCTTCTTATACCCTGCTTTCTGCACACCCTTTCACAGCATCTGATAAAGTGAACTAGGGCTCACAAAAGCTTGTGCTCTATATATATATCATCTGATTTAGTTAGTCTATAAAGGAATCTACCCTGCCTTTTGTCACGAAGATAGTCACTTCCTTCTGTAACAGCATAAAATGTCTCATCTAGTTATTTCACACTGAAAAACAATATGTCCTGATCCACCCCAGCTGAATTCCTTCCTGACTTAAGCTCATGGAATACCCTAGCTCTAGTAGTATGGAGCTGCATTTTACCCTGGCAGGTCAGCTAGCTCTCTCCCAGCCAGTGACAAACTCCAAAAGGATCACACCTGGATTCTGATGCTTTGCTTTTGATCTACTTCTAAAGTCACCAAGGAAGAGCTGCCTAGGAAAGCATTGGCATTTTTTTGCTCCTAATTCTCCAAAGCAGCAGGGATAGGATGTCTGTGTGACTGTTGTTATTAAACATCTGATTATAATGTTAGGTATCCATCTGATTTATAAGCTTACAGCCTGTCTCAAGAGGCTTGATCTAGGCTTGTCTATCTTGCTGGGATCCTATGACCCCTACTGACTTCCTGCCCTTGGACAGGGGGCTGGACTTGATGATCTTTCGAGGTCCCTTCCAGCCCTAATGTCTATGAATCTATGATTACATGACATGATATTACACAAGAGGTGACATAAGACAAGATGTAGGAATATGTACACATATTAAAGTTGAAAGGTGGCCTGTTTTCACAAGGCAAAAACATCCATCATGTGAGCCCCTCCACCACGCTATTATTAATTTACATGCTATTGCTTCGGCAGTGATGTCACGGTTTGGCATCTGGTACAAGTAAGAGCAGCATCCAATGCCCTAGAACAGTGGCATCTAAACTGTTTGTTACCCTCCAGCCTCTAACCTGTGGTCCTTGAGGGAAGCGGAGTTAAGATGAAAATGAATAAGAACTGAATGCATGTTACCCAGGCTGTGGCCTAATCTTTAAACTAAAGTTTAAATCAGCATGTTCATAACACAGCAATGTTTCTGCAGATTCTTGAGCCTATGGGAGCAACCACTGAATAACAGCTTTGCTCACTGCTCTGCCCCGCTCCCCTTAACACACACATCCACCCAGCCCAGATCAGGAGATAGAAAAAGAAGGTGAGAAGCAAAAATCACTTCCAGTTTTCTGCCCGAGCTCCCAGTCTGTGTGTCAGATTGGCAGCGCTGGGGTCCACTGTAGAGCAGACACTCTCTCCCCACTGGGCTGCAGGGAGGAGGAGAGAAGTGCATCAGCAAGCTGGGGAAGAGTTATACTTTTCTGCGCTTCCTGAACTGTGCAAAGGGAATGGGATGGGACAACGAATGGATATGTCCTCTTAATCTTCTTAAAGAAAAATGTCTGTTCTACTGGCTGAAACAGCTGTCCATCACTCCCCTAAATTCATGAACATGGTTACACATGTTGCAGCTGAATTCAGAACTACATTTGCCAGCCAGGCAAGAGCCCTGTAGGCTAGGTCTAGGGCAACACTCATACATCCTCATACCCAAAGACGCTAATTGATGATTAATAACATTGAAACAAGCTAGGAGTCAATTCACACAAGCCTATTAGCCTTCAATTTTTTCTATCAAGAGTGCCTGTGACTTTCACATATTTCAGGGCCAAGAACAAGAATTCTCCCATCTTGAGCAGAGGACAGTGAGTGTGTGGCAGAGCACAGGGTGTGTCTGCCACTTGAAGGGCCTGGAGCTGGCAGCCTCCAGGTGCCTGATGAGGGCAGCCATTTTGAGGCAAGGGCTGCCTATATAAACAAGGCAGTTTGGCTACAGAAGGCCAGGCAGCAACATTGCCTGGCTGGGAGGGCTGCTGAGAACAACCCAGAGGTAAGGGGGAGCTGAAGGGGTGGTAAGGAGGCTCCTGGTCCTGGGCATGACCTGAAACTGCACCCTGCCGGGAGTGGGTGGTCTGGTGGGGCTCTCAGTGGCGTGGGAGCCCCCAGGAAATGCCAGGCCAGTTACCACCCCGGTGAAAGGTGGGTTGGGGCGCCTTAACCCCTAGCTCCCACCACCACCGGGTGGGTTACCCTTGTGTTTGTTGGGGGGCCCAGTGGGCCAGTGTTGTGAGGGGCCCAGAGAGGGCGGACCCCGAGAGTGTGAATGAGTACAGGGTGTGGTGCTGCGGTTGCCCCTAGGAGAAAGGAAGTAGTGGCATGGTGAGGCCCGAAGATGCGAGTGAGCGGCTAGAGACCCAGCCCGAAGGGGAGAGTACCCTCGACTGGCCCAAGCTGGGGCCAGGACTATGGGAGTCAAAAGGACCAGGGGCCCACCATGAGGGACGCCCAAGCCGGGGGCCTGGGGCCCCGACTGGCCTGGAGGTGGGCCAGGGCAAGTGGCCGAAGGTCCCGGGGGGACCACACCCGAGAGGGGAACATGGCTTTGGGGGGGCTAGCTAGCCCGGATGACGGCGGAGAGGCTGCCTGATAGGAGGGGATCATAGAGGGGTCCTGCATGGATGATTCTGGTGCCCAGTATGGGGCTGGTGAGTATAACACCATGATGCCATCTGCGAGGCTTGGGCTGCAGTATTAGGGGAGGTCAGAGCCACAGAGCGCCCCCTGGCATCGGGGCATTACAATGGGTAGCCTCCTGCTTAATTGACATCTTAATGAATCAATTATCATTAAAGGCGTGGCAGGCAAGATAAGCGGGCGGTTGCCCAAGGACAGGCGGGCGGGACACGAAGAGCTTGGCCCTGAGTAGGCCCCCTGTCACGGTGACAGGCAGGCGGGCCACGGAGCTCGGCCCCAGGAGGCCCCCGTCACCGAGTGCATTTACACATGCAATTCATTCAAAGCAATAAACTACAAAGCAGTTTGAGCCAGAGTAAACTACTCCCTGGCACAGGGTCTATATGTGCATTTAATCACAATTAATTACCCTGCTCTAAGAGAGTACTGTCCCTGACTAATTAATGCCAACAGTACTCTCTTACAGCAGAATTAATTTGTTTACTGAGGCCTAATAATATTGCATGTGTAGATGCTTTACTCCACAGCTACTTAGTCTACTCGGTAGTTAAGTGCCCGTGTAGATGTGACCACTGTGCTCTACATGAAACGATAAGCTTATTTACTAGTTTTTTCCATTTCCTGCTTGGCTTCAAACATGAGGTCAGAGAGGTGGCCTTTTGTTTGGGGATGGGCTTCTGCAGGAGGAGGATTTGAGAACATTTCAAATGAGATTTTACAATGTTATAATATTTGAGGTTAGCACAATAAATGGCCTTCTAATGCTCCATACTTGGAGGCCTACAGATAACTGTAGAGTGTTCTGAATATTATTCAGTAAATGTGTGTACTGTTCATAAAATGTGTTGCCCAGTACAGTGTGTGCATGCACACCATTTATAAAACTTTAACAGACTTAAGCATTAACTTAGGCAGCACACTTCAGAATTCTGTTATATATATTTGTACCTTTACGAACACACACAAACTATACTGCTGTATATATTTATAGATGCAAAAGAAACAGTGAGGGAAAAGGACTTAAATAAAGTCGTGCTTCTGTCAGACTGTTATCACTATCTTTCCCAAAATAGCTGTTTGTAGTAGAGGAAATGGAATATTCTTCTTTCAATTACATTTGTTTTCAACAGTCTTCTAAAAAGAATCCATTTTTCACTTCATAATGGCAAAATGTTATTTTGGAAATATAAAAACAGCTACTGATTCCAAAATAGAGGCCTCAACAAGATATCTTGGACATCACTGTTTTCCAAAAGGCAGAGTACTAAGTACTTTAAGGTGGCAGTACAGATTTGAACTTGGCTTATCCTTCTTCACAATTGCTGGCTCCTATCACATGAGATTAAAAGAGAATCCCTGTTAGCTGTTTGGAACCTATAACTGATTTGAGAAGTTCTAAGTCTATGTAGTAAAAGGCCAAAAACTGAGTATAGTTGAGATGCACCAGTAAAACTTCAAGTGCTGCAGAATTTGGATTCTGATATTACTGATGATATGAGCTTGTCTGATAACGTTGTTTGGCTTTCCTGAACACTTCACTACAAAAATAGTATTTATTAACTTTGCTGAACAGTGGTGGGAGATGTAATCAAGACTCCTCACTTTATCCTCAGGAGGTTTAACACAAACAGGCTCGCATAAGCATTTATTATTTTCAATAAAATAATTGGAGGTGGAAGGAAAAACCTCAAAAGCTGCATGCTAAATGTTTGTATTCCATAGAGGGCATCCCATGTGATAAGGTATCTCGTGTTCCTAGTTTCCATAACTGGTAGGGCTGTGTGAAGCTTCAGGTGCTGATTCAATTCGGAGGAGATTTGGCCCAATTCGGTGGCCGAATCTCTGAATCCAAATCAAATCAGGGGACCAATTAAAAGGTCTGAATCAATTCAAAGCTCTCCGAATCGTTTCAGAAAAGATTTGGAGAGCTTCAGTGATTCAGGCAGTCCCTGCTGGCTGCAGGACCTGGAGCCGGACCCGGACTCCAAGCTGGTAAGTAGGGGGTGGGAGAGGGGAAGCTAGAGGAGAGGGAAGAGACCATAGGGAGACCAAAAAAACCAACCCCTCCTGGGCTTACCAGCTGCTGCAGTGGCCTTGGGGCTTCTGAAGGCTTGCAGCAGAGCCCCCCATGCAGTGCGGGGCAGTGGGGATGGGCCCCCCTGCCAGGTAGGAGCCCGTGAGTCTGGGGTTTTCTGCTTTTTTTTTAAACGGCCAAGACCTAGGGTGGGCAGGGAAGCCATGGAGGAGGGCTGTGGGAGCAGACGGGGGGGGGGGGGGGGGCAGGGACCTCATGGCAGAGCCCCCCATGTGGTATGGGGCAGTGGGGAGCGCCCCCCCACTGGGAAGGAGCAGGTGAGTGCGGGCTTTTTTTTCCAAAGAGCTGGGAGCTAGGGCGGGCAGGGAAGCCATTGCAGGGCTGGGAGAGTGGGCAAGGGATGGGGCCCGTGTTATTCGGAGATTTGGCTGATTCGGCACCAGCCAAATCTCCAAATCGGATATGGCCAAATTGATTTGGGACAGTGATTTGAATCACCAAATCAAATCAGTCCCCCGAACTATCTGAATCCAAATCTGAAGTGAATACTAGCTGCTTTGCACAGGCCTAATAACTGGAGACATTCCAAGTTGGCTTTATGGTTTTCTCACCTTAGTGGAAAATGAATTGAACTAATTTTTTTTTTTTCTTAGAAGAACCCTGAAAGCATAAAGTCTGCTGCATTTATTTTTAAATAATACCCAGCTCATGCAAGCAACAGTTAAAAATATATTTTTAGCAAAAACCAAAACAAACAAATCATTAAAAATATAAATAATGTGACCCCCCAAAGGCAAATGAGGGGGGGTTCATAGTTCAGAGAAATAACACAAAATAAAATAAGCAAAAAGATAATCAAAATGCCTAAGTAGGTTTTAAATGGAAATAGGATGATACTGCAGCTCTCTGTAAGATTTTTACAATACTTGAGCATTAATTGACATGAAATTATTAGAAATTACACAGTAAATTAGCTCATATGTTCAAAATTGTCTATGGTTAATACTGCAGAACTGCAATGACGCTAGATAAGGATAAGACCCTACGCAGGGAAAAATGATTTCTGTGCAAACTTTTTCCCCAAAGAACTATTACTTCTGATTAAAGCTAACGACTGCAGTAAGAAAGTCAGAGAACACTAGATGACAAAGAATTCTTTCACACCTCCAGGAAACATTACATCCCCCAAGGCTCTAAGGAGCCATCACTGGGCTCCTTTCTCTGGGAAAGGAGTTAACAATAAGCTACATACTATAAAATGTTAGAGAGAACTTATGTAAGTCTTAAATGAATAAAAAATATTCCATTACAGCAGTACTAGGCAACCGTTGATCCTCTGGATCACGGTGTACGTGTAAGAGGTCTAGTCAGGTCAGGTGCCTGATGGCTGACAAGCCCAATTCAAGAGTGACACGGCTTGTTACAAGTTTCACAAACCGACATGTTGTCTGAATTGAAGTCCAAGTTACAGCACGCTCCTTTCTTCTTCCTTGCTTTGCTTCCATCCTCCAGATCAAAGCACCTTCATTTTGTGCTGCACCCAGTGACAGATGTTGCCATTAGATTCTGCGTGCTCCGCCTAGATTTCTACATTGATGTCGAACAACTTCATATCGTTTTTGCGTACATCATGGGACTGCCATAGAGAGTGACCCTATTTTCTAGAGCCATCTTGAATCTCGCTGCACAAAATATTCTTGGGGAATATAGTCTCCTTCCATTCTCCTGACACAGCCAAGCCATCACAACCTTCTCTTCTTGAGGGTGGTTTCTAAATGTGTCAGCCCTGCACGTTCCAGCACTTCTGCATTTGGTATTTTAGTATTCCCACTTTATTTTCAGGATCTTACATGGGCATCTCATGTGGAAGCCACTCAATCTATTGATAAGCCTAGCATATGTAGTCCATATTTCTCAAACATAAAGCAGGGATATAAGCACAAGGAAGTCTCACAGATTCACATCTTCACCTTAGTTGATAGTTTGCTGTTATTCCATGCGCATTTCTGTAATAGCCTGAAATTCTTAGCTGCTTTTTTGATTCTGTTAGTTCAGTTTGAAGGTCAAGATTCCTGTTGATCATAGGCAGGCCCCAAGAAGCAAAAGCTGTCAACAATGCCAAGAGATTTACCCTCCAGAGTGATGTCATGTATTAGTTCTTCCATCCCTTGGTAGATCATCACAGTCTTCTTGAGAGTAATTGTCAACCCAAAGTGCTTGCATGGCTCAGAAAATCTGCCTAAGAGATTTTGCAGGGAAGTTTCACTGTGGGCAACCAAGGCAGAGTCATCTGCAGACAGGAAATCTCTCAGAACCAGCTCTTTCACCTTGGTTTTCATTCTAACCCTCGTAATGTTGAACAAGCATCCATTTAATCTGGTTTGAAGATAAATGCCATCATTGTTGTCCATGAATGTATGAAGAAGCAGGAATGAAAAGTAGATGTTAAAAAGCATGGGGACCCTGTTTCACCCCGTTGCTGAAATCAAAGGCATTTGATTCTTTGTTTTCATACCCTAGAGTTGCCTTCATTCCTTGATTACAGCAGTAGTGGGAAGAAGAAGAAGAAGAAGAAGAAGAAGAAGAAAAAAAAAAAAAAAAAAAAAAAAAAAACTAGCTTTCCTACCAATGGGCAATAACAGATTTGTGCACTAAAGTCTGACCATGAGTCTCCAAATAAATTAATAATTCCTCCCCAAAACCAGAAAGTAAACAAACATCTTGTTCAGTGTTTCAGGTTTTCACTTCTCTCAGTTACTCTTTTAGAGTTGCACACAGATCGTCAGGGTCATCTATAACGGAACTCATAATCCCTTGAGAGAGCACGCAAGTAAAAAAAGGAAAAAAAAAAAAAAAGGTCAACATACAATGCATGGCTTCTCAGGGGGGACAAATAAAAAAAACATTTCCTACCTGCTATAATTAATGGCAAATTTGGCTCCTGCTCAGTTAAACTGAGTCAGCTTCGTTTCACCTTGGCTATTATACACAGGCTGATTCCTGTGCAAAAGTTCAAAACAATTTCCTGGGTAAGGTTAAAATGAGCCAAGTGCACTTAACAGACCTTGTTCTAGCCCTTGTTCTGAATCTCCCTCAGGACTGGTCCTCATCTCTTCGTACCCTTTTTGTTGGATTCTTCCAATTAGCCTCTGGAGCTTCTCATTTGCTTTCCCTGCTTCTAGGAGACTTTGGCCTTCCTAGAAGAGTTCAACTAGCAGTCCAGGAGGAATGTCTTACCAGTGAGGCTGGTGGCTGCAAGAAGGATGTTACAAGAACATAAAAGGATCTAATTTCATACAAGTCATCAAAATAGGTCTGCACTATAGACCCAGCTGTCAAAGGTTCAATATAGCTTAATGTCAGTATTCAGAAACATTCAAATACATACATACCACCAAGTCTCTGCCTAGTACTGTTCCTTTTGAAAGTTACTATTGTAAGTACTGAAAAATAACACGGAGACCTTAGATACTCTATACAGAGTGCACATGAAGTAGCATGTATGCTGCCAGTGCGCAGCAAAAATAGACTTTAGTGCATGGGTATGTCCACAGGACTTTTTGGTATTCATGAAAAGTAGAAGTTGGAAGCTTTTGTGATCAGCTAAAGTCCTGCACTGATGTATAGGACAAACCCTATCCTTCAACCTTCCTGAGAAGAAATTAGAGATCATGGGAAGGATTCCCCCATCCCAGCCAGTGGTTTTGCATCATCCTTAAAGGGTCTGCAAAAGACTGGTATAGAGGGATGCCAAGCACAGGACTGGAGTAGGTATGCCAGGGACTGGATTGGGGCAGGAAGTCTGTAGAAAGACAAAAGGAAGACTGCTACCTCTGGTTTACAGATTTTGATCAGAACATATGGGTGAAAGAAACACAGTGCTTAGGTTAAACAGAAGGCTTTGACTTTAATAAAGTTAAGCTAAAACTCCGCCCATCACATGCCAGGCATTTAACTGGATCTGGCGCAGTTACACAGCTCCCCATCATATAAACAGTGACCTGAAGTAGGCCCTTTTCAACATATGCCTAAGATTCATTTGTTTCTGAATCCTCCGTAAGAAAAACAGAGGGTAACAAGGAGCTTCACTATAGGAAGAGATTATACAGTCCCCTTCCTTTAAAAGGGACAGAAGCCACCAGGGCAAATTATATGCATCTCATTTAGCTCTAGATGCTGGCCCCTTCAGATTTCATCTCCATGACACACAGGCTGCAAGCTTCAACAAACAAAACATTCCCATATCCTCCTGAGATTTTTTTCCCCCTCCTGTTTTTTTTTTTTTTTTTTTTTAAATCTAACTGTGCCTCCACAGTGCTGCAAGGAAGGCAAAAATACACCAGGCCTCAGCCAATTTGGGCCAAAAGGAAAACTTCCTCCCTTCCTAGGAGGCAACTTGTCAGAACCATTGCTTCTTGGAAGCCCAGCTCTTTACTATACCTACAGAGAGGAGGGGCAAGGACAGAAAGTTTCAGAAGCCCTAAATTGGGAAAAGGGAGGGGCATGAGAGCATTTGATCTACCTACTTCCCTCCAGTTCAGTCAATGGAAGGAGAAAAAACCTTCACTGTACAAGTATGTGGGCATGGCTTTGTCACCTCTGGTTCCCTAAAAGGAGAGGCTGAAGAGGGTATAAAGTCCACTCCTGTTGGTTTCATGAAAACACTCCCCCCAGGTGGGCCAAAGAGATGTATTTTCCAATAGACAGTTCAAGCGGGCTAACATAACTTAAAGTGGTATGTGCAGCTGCTCTAAATTACACCAGGGGCTATGCTATTTCCCGGGCCACCAGCTCATTGGGGCATAAAGCAGTATCCGGCAATCCAATCCAAGTTTGTCAGAGGCCCCACAATTCCTTTTGGACTGCAGGCATGATATCAGTCATGCACCTAATCACTCCTTAGTCACTATGCAACTTATCAAGTCCCTTTCTATTACAAAGCCAAAATTTATGAGGCATGTGCAGAGCAGAGAGCCAGTAGTATGCAAGCAAAGAGGTTGCCCAAGGATAAGGTGCTGAGGGAGATCTGGGCCACTAGCAGAAGGTGGATTGTAGAGGACAAGTGGCAAATGGATATACCAAATGAATGCTATTATAGCCAAATAAAACTCTTTACATTATAGTTATTCCCTAAAGCATGCTGTGACAAAACTTTTAGGCATTTTGGGAGGTTAAGGGGAGGTCCTCTGATCCTTGACTACAAAAGGAAATCAAGGGCACTTAGCATCTCACAAGGTCAGGCACAGAGCTAGGTCTGATAGGACGTGTCATTATGGGTGAGATGCATGGGGTTGAATTTGGCAATCTGTAATGTAGCCCCATTGAGATCAATGGAATTGCTTGAATGAGTAAAGGCTACTCACATGAGTCAGGCTTCTGGGTTTTCAGAGCTGAAGGAGCTCTGTCTCTGCTTATTTCTATACCTTTGCCATGAACGAGCAGAAACTAGCATTAATCCTGCATGTTCTACCTGAGCTTCAGATACTTAAACATTCAAAGACTGTATCATTCTCTTTTATTTTTAGTTCAAAAAGTCATTGATTTTTCTTTAACTCAGATGTCCATATTTAAGCACCTTGGAATAGTTAGACACACAGGGGTGCCAGCTTTAATCCTCTGACACTGCCATTTGTGCCTAAGTACTGGGGAACATAAATAATGGTAATATTTCACTCTGCCTTCACTGCAAATTATATTTTATTGTTCTGCATCATAACCTTCAATATTGTTTAAGTGTGGCTTACAAGGCCAAGTATAATTCAGTCATACTTTTAGGGGAAAATGTCCATTATTAGTACCTTGCATCTCAACATTTACATTTGTACTGTTTTCAAAGATCATTTTTAAACAGGGAATCAAAAGGGGCTGGAAGAATGGATCCTTATGCGGAAGGGACAAATGATAATAAGGGCGAGACTTATTAATGGCTGCATGCACACATTCAAATAAACTAGGATAAGTCTCCTAGGTTTGTCTCCTGATAAAAGGCAATCAGGACTCATAGTAGAGATGATATCTTTCATTAGACCAACAAGATTTTTGCCAAAAAAATTCTTTAATTGCAAGCTTTTGGGCACAAACACCCTTCATCAGGCATTGGAGAAGAGATTGTAAAAGAGAAAAGATTGTAAAAGATTTCCCAAGCAGGAAGCAACTGTGACCACCTGAAACCTGAGATCCTGCTCCTTCCTTTGTTTCAAGGTAATTTGCATCATCACAGATCCTCACAGGAAGTGAAAGGCTCCAGACCAGCTATGAACTGACTGCCCAGAGGAGTTTTCCATTTATTGACTTCTCTGTGAAATCCTATGAGATATGAACTTTCATTTCTACCCAGGAGAGCTTTTACAATCTTTTCTCCGATGCCTGAGGAAGAGTGTTTGTGCCCGAAAGCTTGCAATTAAAGAAATTCTCCTGATAAAAAAAATTACCCAGAGCCTCACGTACAGATACTTGAGTGCTGAGGTCCTGAAAAGTGGAGAGCTGGCAGTGCTGACATGGTGCAGCTCAGGCAGGGGAAAGGGAGGAAAGGAGCTGTCCACACATCTCAGCATCCTCTGCAGTCTTGCTTAGTCTGCCTGGTGACAGATGGTAGCAGTGCAGAGGCAGCCCTGACTGGCTGAACTAGACCACCCATGGTCAGCCTGTGTTTCTATGCACAGTGTGGGAATTGTGAATACAAACATCCACTCTCCCAGGAGAAACTCTCCTTGGAGGGATTTAACTCTGGTTGTTCTCCAGTTATTTTTCTTCTGGAGTGGCCATTTTTACCCTGGAAAAAAAGCCTGAACACTTGTACATTTATGGTTTCTCCTGGGAAAGCAGCAACTTTCCCAAGAGAAGCTGAATCTCTTTGTGAGGCCTTAGTAGAGATTTGGAAAAGTAACACAGTGAGGTTTACATATGAGTAAACCTCACACCAACAACTAACCTGTGTGAACTTTTTAAAAATGATTTTCAAAAACTCTCCCTTAGGCGCTAATGGTACTAGCACCTCCTAATGTCCATATAATAAATCCCATTCCATGCACTAAAAAAGGCAGGCAGAAAAATTGCAGGAATATGTTCATAAAAGGACCTTAATTCAATTTTCTAAGCCCACAGTTGCTGTTCTACTTAGGAAAAAAGCCAGACTAAAGAAAAAAACACCTCAAGAAAATAAAACAGCTGGGCAAGTTGAAAACAAATTTTTTCTTGACATAGCAAGGCATGTGAGATTGCTTCCAACATCAGCTCCATCTATTTAAAAAGCTCTTGCTGGGTTGAATTCCCAGAAACAGCTCTCACTGATGAGTTATGCCATCAAAATATAGTGTTTTGATGATGTGTGATAAAAGTCATCACCCCTTTGATATCATGGTGGAGAAAAGAGGTTGAACAACACTGAAAAATGTCTTATTTTGAAAAAATATTATACCAAAAGTTTTTTTTTTCAAGAAAACTTTTCTTTTCATGATATTTATTATTTACTCTATGTACAATATCTCCTACAAAATGTCACACTACTCACCTTTTGGCATAGACTAAAAACTATTATTTTTGGTCTCTCAGACAACATACACTTCCTTGGTGATTTCATTTAGCTGCTTTATCTTTTTCACATTATACTACATCAAGGGGGGAAACAACATAGCAGTTCTTGCCAAGTGACACTAGCAGGCCTTCCCTGAAAGATATTAATAAGCTGTCTTCAGAAACTACCAGTCTTGTCTGACTTTCAGAATACAATAATGAACTTTGTTCCTTGTTGCAGGATTTGTAAATCCTAGATTGAGAATATTCAGGAGATTGTACCAAAACAACCAACAGCACTTCACTTTTTATAGCTACACAAACAATTCTTTTTCTCCCTGCTTCTTTTCTTAGCATAATTTGTAATCCTGGAACCATAACACAGAAGACAGATTTGCCTATACCACTCACCCACACAGGAAGAGGGATTTATTGCAGCCCCCGTTTAAACAAGCGCCATCTAATGTAATTGACTTCTGCAGCCTCAGACAGACAACTTGGCAAATTTCAAATCTTTACCTATTCTATTCAGAACCTGTTTGGCCAACTAATTTTGAACTGCTCTGGAAGACAGATTGTATGTTTATTTTCATATCAATCAATATAGGGGAATAAAGGCTGTAAGAAAGGAAGATCTAAAGAGCTCTTTGTTAGGGGGGAAGGATGGGGAAGAAAGGGAGAAAGGGGAGACCACGTCAATAATTTAGTGCTGTCTTTGTTAATTTAATATTACTCTAAGGCATTCAATTAAAGTGTCATGTAATAAAAGCAGCTGTTACAATAGATTCCCAAATCTTGTTACGTGTCAAGGATGTTAAACCTACAAAACTATCAGAACCCTTAGTCTAAGTTACTTTGCAGTGCTGCCAGATAACGTCCCACCTGAATACTGTTTTACTAGTAAGATTTTGTATGTAACAGGCAATCACTGCAGCACTTTGAAGTAATGGACCCCAAAGGACCCTGCAACCTTATTTCATTTATATTACATAATTATAAACTCGTCCTTTTTTTTTGGTAAAAAGTGTGATTCTATTCAGGAAAAAAAGACGCTGTAAACACTGCATAACAGGTTTCTAGATTTATTATCTCTAAAATACTTTCTGATCAGATATGCTAAATTGATAAGTAAAAAGATACTTATTTTTATAATTATCAGCCTGTGACAGGCTCACGACCATCATATCAATCAATGGGCATGTATGGCCTCCTTGACTGTCACACCACGGTTTACTTGCCCACCATGACTTGTTGTTCATTGGAGTTTACCTCTGGAAGTATTTTCCCTGTAACCCCAGGTGACTCTGCTAGTACATCTTCTGTGGGGCTCCTCCTCCGCTACGCCCCACTCCTTTTCACTTGGGTGTTTCAGATCAGCCTGGATGATGCTCCTGATGTGGCAATGGAGTTCTACCCTCCTGCGCTGAGGCCTGGTGACAGGGACGGCTGTAGGAGGTCTGGCTGTTACCCTGTAGACT
The DNA here is from genome assembly GCF_000455745.1 of Alligator sinensis. Classification (NCBI taxonomy): domain Eukaryota; kingdom Metazoa; phylum Chordata; order Crocodylia; family Alligatoridae; genus Alligator; species Alligator sinensis. The sequence continues at coordinate 173,868 of NW_005842695.1, forward strand.
TGTGAAAACTAGAGCAAAACAAGAATACAACCAAAATATTTTGGATGTTCTGGTGGGCAGGGCAATGATGCCCCCGCGCTGAGCGCTTTCTTCCAGCACGTGGGGTTGGGTGGTGCACCATGCACCCACTTCCCATAAACTCTCCAGTCAATGATGCCCCTCCTCTGAACCTGCTTCCAGGACTGCATTTCACTTGGCCAGGTGCTATAGTGTCGCGGGGCGCATCCCCCTGTGCCTGCGGTCCGTTCACAGTTCTGCAAGCCTGTCAGGCCACTCTGATTCCATGAATGCTTGACAGGAGCATGTGGCTGGTAGGGTCCTATGCCAGCCTCTTCCATCTAGAGGCTTCGATCATGCCTACTATGCTGCCCTCTCCCAGTCCCAGCTGACCTGTGTGCTCCTGTGATGGCTCTCACAGGTGCCATGCAGCAGTATGGGGTTGTAAACACCTGATTTACCAGCTGCTGCAATCCAGCTGTCATCAACATCTGTGTCCAGGTTCGCCAGGGTGATCTGGGCTTTGCCACACTTCCTAGGGATGTTGGCCCCAGGGAGAGTTACCAGCTTCCTACCAACAGAGGAATACACCTCCGGGTGCTCCCCAGGCACCCCATCACTGTCTTCAGCCCACGGTGTTCCTCCTGGCATCCTGGTCTGGGCGGGCTGCACCAGGTCACTTCCAGCCACAGAGAGAGCTACCGCCTCTGTTGTTGGTGCTCCCTCTTTTCCAGGCTCCGCTTCTGGGCTTCTTTGAAGCCCAGAGCCTTCTGGCACCAGACCAACCAAGACTGCACCTTCTGGTCACATGGTCCTGGCTAGCTTGCCTCCAGCCTGGCCCTGTAGCCATCTGCATGGCAGTTAGTGGGTTGGAGCCTGTCATGCAGCTCTATGAATCCCGAAGGATTCTGAGAGTTAAACTGGCCATTTTCCTGTTTCTATGTCATCAGCATGGGTAAAATATTGCTGTTTAAATTTAGCTTAGTTACACCTGTGGGATGTCACTGTCTGCAAATTATGGCTGGATATAATTATATTCCTAAATAATCACCAAAGAGAATGGCCACGATTCTATAGATATAATTAATAGCCTAACCATAGCTTTGGTTAGGCTATTCAGTGCCAACGACAAGAACTTGTTATTGGCTGAAATTTATTTAACAATTCTGTTGATGCAACACCCCAAAAATTCTCTGATGGCTGGTGTCAATGCTATATTTCAAACAGAAGATAAAAGAATTAGTTCCTAAGTAAAAGGATAGGTCTAGGGGGTGTAGGTTGTAGTCGTGTTGATCTAAGGACATAGGCAGACAAGGTTCTTTGGGCGAATCTGATATCTTCGTGAAGAGCACACACCAACTGCTGAAACTTCCTTAGCCTGACGAAGGGTTTTTTAACCCAAAAGCTTGCTTAATAATTGTTTTCCAACTACCGTATTTTTGCGCATATATCCCGTGGGGTATACGCGATTTTACAAAAACAATGGATGGGTGCGGGCTATACGGGGGTGTGGGCTATCCACAAACTTTTTTCCCCCACAGGGCCAGGGCCAGGGCCGGGGGCCCGGCAGCACTGCC
>NW_005842695.1:175473-180717 GCF_000455745.1 Alligator sinensis
GGGCCCGCGGGCGCCGCCTCCCCGCTGGCCCCCAGGCAAGCCGGGCTGTGCTGCTGCTGCCGCCGGGGCCAGGACAGGCTGGGCTGCACTGCTGCTGCCGGGGAGGGGGCCACGGCTGGGGCGGGATGTGCTGCCTCCCCGCTGGGCCCCGGGCGGGCTGTGCTGCCTCCCCGCTCAGCCCAGGCAGGTCAGGCTGCACTGCCACTGCTTGGGGGGCTGGGGCCATGGAGGGCTGGGCTGCGTAGCCTCCCCGCTGGGCCCGGGCAGGCTAGGCTGTGCTGCCGCTGCTGGGGCAGGCCAGGCTGCGCCGCCTCCCCGTGTATACACCGCCGCGGGGAATACATTGGTGTGGCGTATACATGGATTTATTTACAAAAATACAATTTCCCACGGGTTATACGTGGGTGCGTCTTATACCTGTGGGCAGGGTATATGCGCAAAAATACGGTATTTAAGTTGGTCTAATAAAAGATATCAGATTCACCCAAAGAACCTTATCTGCCAAGGATAGGTCTATATATTCACAATATAGATCTGCTTTGTGAGAAAGTGCCACTTTACAATCGTTACTTCTCAACCTAAAATAATACTCTGTGTGTGTGTCTCCCCAAAAAACTGTTCAGTTCATATTTCAAATACATACATGCAAAAGACTGGTACTTGTGAGTGCAGTTGTGAGTTTATCGATTCTTTAAAAAATGTAAAGCTGTGACCAAACACATAATACATAGTATATACAGATTTCTACAAATATATAGGTGCATAGGATACTTATATTATATCCTGGATATGTGTGCACATGACACTGCAACACTCAAAAACAAGAAAAGAAAATTAACTGTAGAACACACACAATTTCTCCACCCAAACTTTCACTGGCCACCCTTTTTATCACCTGCAAAAAGAAAAGGAATTATAAGCTTTTGTCCACACTGAGTAAAAGAGAGGTACAAAGATGTGCTATGGTTTTTTTAAAATGTCTACAAGACTTCTAAGATTCTCAGAAGTAGTATTACCTTTATAAAATTAAACTGCAAATGTTCTCTTTGTTTTTAAATGTATGAATTTCTCTTTAAATTCATTCAGATATATTTGCCAGTAGGAGACATAAATGGGCTGAATTTGCACCAGTGCCAATTGGTGGTAATCCCATCGGAGACAATGGAGTTATACTATTAATATTAATAATTGTGATGAAATAAACATTATGACAACTTTTGGCTGGTGTCCAGGTTATGTAAAAAAAATCGGTTTCCAAGCATACTGGAAATTGGGAATTGGGCCAATGGACTTATGAAAATGGGTAGGCCTGAAGTCTTTGAAGCCCTGTGCCTGTAGTGATTTCTACAACAGCATCCATGTTTTGCAGGGATACAGGAAAGAAAAGGCATGGGGAAGGTCCTTCTTGGCCCATCCCAAGAACTTACCCCAAGTGTTTCAGTTACCATGTGAGCACTCCCAGTGGGGTGCACTGGAACCAATTAAATGGCACATATGAGAGGAATGGGGCAGCAGGGACAGAAATTACACATAAACCAATATAAGTGATTGGAAACCAGTTTAAATCTATAACACAACAGATGGTCAGTGCACATAAACCACTTTCAAAATGGCTGAAACCAGTTTAAGATAAACCTGGATAGATGTAGTATCAGACTTAACTGATTTAGTTTAAATCAGTTTATTGAACTTGTGTGCCAGATGCCCTCCAGAATCAAGGTAACTCTCAGTCTCCCAGCATCCCAGGCTGCTTTGCACCTCCCCCACAAACTTCCCCTCACAGGGTGGCTGGGTTAGCCTTGGCCTAAGCTGTCTGCTCCAGCCAACCAGGGAAGCATACTGTAGCACCCCCCAGCTTCTGGTGTGGGCCACTGCAGGCATGTGGCTGCATTTCCAGAATCAAAAGTGAATGTCTGTTCACTTGCTTATCGGTTCAATCTACATAATTTAGAGTAATCTTCAAAGGGCTTTTTGATTGTCTGTACTTAGCTATGGTGTTCCCAACCCGCTTTTAAACAAAACAGTACTGTATGGTTATTTGCCTGCTTCACTCTCCTGAACTCAGTCTGGAGCTTCAGCCATACAGAATTAATATTTAAATAACTTCTATGAAGTTCTTCTCTTCTGGTTTTTATATCAGTGTAATTGGTACCACACTGGCTTTGTTCTTACAGCATACGATATTATTGATATAATATGAAGATATGCAGTTAAATCCTGAACTGTGTATGTGATGTTTTGTTACATATTATTCTCAGTGGTGCTGTATGCTAATTTAGCAGAACTAGTGAATGACACTGAGGAGTGTAACAAAAATAGGCTTAATTCCTTTTATATCTCCTTGTTCTAATCCTTGTTAACAAAATACCTTCCTATCAGTGGGATTTCATACTTATCTTGTAATCTTTGCCAGAAGACTGAGCCCACATTTGTTTTCTCTTTGATAATAGGCTGCTTTTACAGTCAAAGCTACTAACATCAATGGCCAGAAATATCCTAGATATTTCTAAATCACCTATCACTGTGGTAGATAAGCATCAAGAAATATAAAAAGAGAATTAACATACGTTCTCCAAGTTTTTTGGGGTTTTTTTAAGTTTTCTAAGCATGCCTTAATTCAGTGGGGAGCCAATTCTGTTGGCCCCAGATAGCCCCCCACTCTCATCAAGTGCCATTTCAATCCCCTTCCCTTGCCCAACTGGATGCTCTGTTTCTGCTCCCTATCCAATCTGCTCTATTTTCTGCTCCCTGTCCCATTTGGCACTAAGCTACCTGTCCTCTCTGCAGCCTGTTATGTACCACACACAGAGAGGCTGTCCAAGCCACTTGTAGTACACGTGTCACACATTGGCTACCCCTACCTTAATGTAAGATTGAGTAATACAAAGAATTGAGTGTAGAATTTGTACATGCATCAGTATATTTTCTTCTTCATAGAACAATTAACCACATCAAAGATGCAGGACATATCATCTCCAGGAAATGTACCTTCAGTGCAGCTAGATTTTCCAACATAAAACCTAATGTTCCTCATTCATATACATCAAGAAAACTCATTTTGTTGTGATTTCTATAAGAAACTGCCAACTAATTATGATTAAGTAGACATGTATCTAGGAATTGATTATTCATGCAAGATTAAAATACAAAATATGAAGCTGAAATCACACATTAGCTACTGCTGTGATCACCACAGAATGTATTTTTTTTCTTTCAGACTGCAAGGTTTTGGGGACAGGTATTACATCTTGCTAGATGTTTGTACTATGCCTAATGTAAATTGTGTGCTGTCATAATAAGTTCTAATCACCTGAATTGTTCTTCCATTTAAAAATGAAGTCAAAATACCAAGGTGGATAATCTGGCGATGAAGAAACAAGGGGGAAAGGCCTCAGAGCTTATTAATATTTTCTCCAAGTCTTTGAATATTTTTTGCTCACTTAAATTTTTCACTCACATTGGGTGCATGTACATGTGTGCTTTAATGCGCAGTAGACTATTTTACTGCAAACTAAACCATCGCATAAGAAACTGTGACATTATGCTAATGTGCAGTAAAATAGTCTACTGTGCATTGTCACTCAAAAAGCATGCAAATGCACTACTGTGCATTAACACAGTGAAATGCACATTAATTTAGTACCTCACATTGGAGGTACTAAATTTAACGTGCATTAGAAAAGGTATAGTAATGCACATGTAGACACACCTACTGATAAAGTACTTCACTGGGATACTGAATCCCTGTTTTATTCATCCCCTAGAATGTGGCTCCCGAGTCACTGTGTGCTCCTATACATGTGCAGGGAGCCTGCTCCAATGTTGGAGCAGACTTGATTAATTAAGTCAGCGGGAGCATGGAAATTACCGTCCTCTGGCAGCCTCCAGCGTCAGGTGTATCAGCATCCCTGCACTGAAAAATGGTGGTGGGGCACTTTAAACTAAAGCTCGTTTGACCAGCTTTAGTTCAAAGGGCCTCACTACCATTTTTCAGTGCGGGGAAGCGGATACACATGATGCTCTGGGCTCTTTTAATTAGTGCAGCTCTCAGAACTGCACTAATTAAAGCGCCCCCCTGCATCTCCCAGAACATATCTATAAATGCCCTATGTCTCTGCCCTGCAGTTAAAACGGTGATCCTGGTATACCATACTACTTTGTGTCTTCCAGAGTTTCAGTGCAACAGCTTTTCTGTTCATAATCCAGAAGATACGGTCTCCTCTGCTGCCTTTCACACTTCCACCTGCTTTGACAATGATGGTATTAGAGCTAGAAAAAAAACGGTCAATAAAATTACAAGCATCAGCTAAAGAGGAACTCGAACAGTAATGTACTGTCATCTTCGTCTTGCTCCGGCATGGAGGAGTCATTCTTCTCTGTGATAACCAATGTCCTGAGGGAAAGCGAACTACAAAATTTCCAATTCTGCCTGACTTTCACATTCACTCTCTCTCAGAGGTAAAGCCTTGTTTTAAGACAGCAAGTGAAATAAGTGTGGGACTGGGGGTGAATGTGAACTTTCTTATCAGAAAGCACCACCTCACCTCACACCTTGATTAATCAAGGCTCCAATTTTACATGATGTCCTCAGGTCGCAACTATTCTGAACACATGACTTCAGGCTCCAAACAGCAGTACTGCAAAGTTCAGCTTTCTGCTCCTGGCACTGTGAAGAAGTGCATACCAAAAATTACAACACAATGCAATTTGCACTGAAGAGTGAAAAAGCTGGACAAGCAGGTAAATTTGAGTTTGCAGACTCAGAACCTTTTAAAACAAGAAGCCTGAAATGTTACTGGTAGTCCGGGGCCAAGAGCCCCCCTGCAATGGTGTCTGTAGTTAGGCACTGGAAGCAAGTCGCTTAGCCTGCTGGCTTCTGCAAAACTTGCTCCCCTATGGGCTCCCTAGCCAGTTTTCAAAGCAAAGTTCAGTTCTTAAGTAAGCCACCAGCCAAGCAAAATCTGTGCCCTCTCCTGGGCACAAGAAAAGGAGCCCCTTTCGGCTCTGCCCCAGCATAACAGCCTGGCCCTTCCCTGAAGCAAAATGTTCCGTTCATGGCTTGCTTGCTTCCTCCTCCAGGAACTTTTAAAGCTCCATAGGACACTCCTTGCTAGGCCTGTGCGAGGCGGCTAGTGTTCGCTTCAGATTCGACTGATTCGGGGGACAGCGATTCGATTTGGTGATTTGAATCACTGTCCCAAATCAATTCGGCCAAATCTGATTCGGAGGTTCAGCTCCTGCTGA
>NW_005842695.1:180803-193722 GCF_000455745.1 Alligator sinensis
CCCCCTCCCTGCCTCCTGCCCAGTGGGGGGCAATCCCCGCTGCCCCCACTCCCCATGCTACGTGGGGGGCTCTGCCACAAGCCCCCCGCCCGCTCTCCCAGCCGCCCCAATGGCTGCCCCACCTGCCCCAGCTCCAGCCCTTTAAAAAAATAACCCCACTAACCAGTTCCTGCCCAACAGGGGGCAATCCTCACCACCCCCCAAGGGGGGGCTCTGCACAAACCCCCAGAAGCCCCAAGGCCAATGCAGGAGCCAGTGAGTCCAGGGTTTTTGTTTTGGATTTTTTTCTTAAAGGGCTGGAGCTGAGGCGGGCGGGACAGCCATGGGGGGGCACTGGGATAGCGAGTGGGGGGCAGCAGGTATCAACCCCCTGCTGGGCATCAGCGAGTGGGGGCTTTTTTTAAGGAGCCGGGGGCTGGGGCGGGCAGGGCAGCCATGGGGGGGCTGCCTCGGCAGGCAGGGATTGGGGGTGCTCAGGGTGGGCTGGGGGAGCGGGCTGGGAATGGGGCCTGGCAGGGCTCCCCCCATGGTCCCCTCCCCCCTCCTCTGTGCCCTACTTACCAGCTTCGAGTCTGGGTCCAGCTCCCTGCTGCAGTGGGCAAGGACTGCCCGAATCGCCAAAGCTCTCCAAATCTTTTCTGAATCAATTTGGAGGGCTTCGAATCGATTCAGACCTTTTAAGTGGTTCCTTGATTTGATTCAGATTTGGAGATTTGGCCAACAAATCAGGCTGAATCTCCTCCGAATCTAATCAGTACCTGAAGCTTCGCACAGCCCTACTCCTTGCTTACCCAAATGGCCAAAAACTGGAATTTTTTCTGACAAGGCTGACTGTTCTTCCCTAAAAGGACAGGCTGCCCTATTGTAGGCACCTAAACCCATATTTATAGACCTACGTAAGTGATTTCATTTTTGAAAATGCTCAGAAGCAATATCTCCTATTGAATATCTCTCTCCATAGTGACCAACAGCTATCACAGACTATTACCTGAGACTACCAAATTTCCCTTTCTCTTCCCTCAAAATGCATAATAGGACAAAACTCTGGTAATGCTTGGCCCATGTTGCCCTGTAATGGCTTTTACTGTCCATGCAAACTTTTCCTTTTCAAAAGCTCTAATGGAAAAGAGGGATGTTTTCAATTTAAAGAGCAGTTAAATATGCCATGGGTGATCCAGTGCTTTGTCCCTATGTGCTTCTCATTCTCACCTAAAACAACCAAGTGAGCAAATTAAAAGTCTAGCAATTTTCAAAGCCATTTTTCATTATGGCTAAATACAGACACTAAAAAAGCCCCTGGCAGAAACGCTCTATTGTGCTTTACTTAAAACACTGTCAGAGTGCGAGTGAACCAAACAGATGTTTGCTATTTGGTGGGGGGCTCGAAGTAGCAGGGGGAGCAGGTACAAGGTACACTTGTACTCAATTCCAAGATGAGTATTTTTCTTTCCATGTTAAATGGTGAAGGGATCATCTTGGATTCAATTATATATGGTACTTAGTGGGGCAGAACACATCTCTATAGACAGTCTCAGCTTCATTCTCCTCCCCCACCTTTCATTTATGAATAGTAACGGTTGCATATGCAGAGATTTGTGCATTGTGTAAATACAGCACACAGAGGTAGTGAGGGATATCATCTATCTCACCAAGATGGAAGTTTATCAGACTAGGAAATCATAAGAGTACTAATTCATAAAGTAGCTACTAAGGTTGTGTGAAATGGGCCATATTCGATTCATATTTGGCCCGAATCAGGGACAGTGATTTGATTTGTTGATTCGGATCACTGTCCCTGATTTGATTCGGCTGAATCCAAATCTGACGATTCAATACTGATTCGGAGAATCAGCAATTCGGACATAGACACAGCTTTAAATGTTTTTTCTACATACCTCATGGTACTAGGTGTGGTTCGTGAATGCTGCGATGCTGGGGCAGATGGAGTGTCCCCCAGGAGCGCAGGGCAGCCCCCCATGTGCTCGGCGGTAAACCAGAACTGGACCGGAAGTACTTCTAGTCCACTTCTGGGTCCACCAGGGGATGTGCTAGGGGGTCCCCCAGCCTCGGTGATCAGCCGCAGGGGGACCCCAAGTGCCCCCCCCCGACCCAGGAGGCACCCGTCGCTGAGCCAGGGGAGTGTGGGTGGGCCCTCCAGTGTGCTCCCTGGCAGACCTGGAAGTGGACTGCAAGTGCTTCTGGTCCATTTCTGGGTCTGCTGCCAAGTGTGCTGGGGAGCCCCCCGTGCTTCTGTGGGACGCTCCATCCACCCCAGCATTGCAGGGTTCACAATCCATGCCTGGTACCTTGAGGTATGTAGAAACAACATTTAAAGCTATGTCTACGTCCGGATCACCAAATCTTTCCGAATCTCTCTGAATCAATTTGGAGGGTTCCGATTCAATTCGGAGAGATTAAAAGGTCTCCTGATTCAATTCAGATTCGGCTACCGAATTGGGCCAAATCTCCGCCAAATCACATTAAGGACCAAAGCTTCACACAGCCCTAGTAGCTACTTCTGCTATATAACAGAGTTTCAACTATGAGATGACAGAAAAGAGAAATGGTCCTTATTTCAAACAGGCAACTACAAAGCCTCCAAGGAATTGAAAAAAAAAAAAAAAAAAAGATAAAGAAACATAAGGCTAACTGTTGGAAATCCCAGAAAGAATTTCTTAGTGTCCCAGATAATGGGTGAAGTCCAATGGCCTTTTACTGCAAAAGTGCAATCTAAAGCCCCATCTTTAGCTTTTCCCCCAACCTAAGTCTTTTGAAGCTTTCAACCAACTGATTGTAAAACAGCCCCATTGTTTACAGAAATGGAAGAGAAGGACAAAAGAATTCCAGCGTGTATCTACAATCTTACAGTTTCATGGGGCTTCCTTAAAGGGACGTAACCTGTGACATTACATGTTAGATTTACAAGTAAAGCTGGCTACTTATTCTACCACAAATCTAAACTCTGGTTTCTTTCTCCAAAGAGCTCAGTATCCCATGCAAAAGGCTCTCTTGGAAGTTCACCAACATGGTGAGGGTGAAGTCTTTTCCCCATTCCATCACTAAAGTGTCCCCTTAGAGCACTAATAGAATAAGAAGGGTACAATGTCTCTCTTATCTGCATTTATAAAAAGGAGAAAATAACCAATGACCTCTTTGTATAAACACCTTTTCCTCCCCTCTGCTGCCCTAACTTCTCTGAGATGTATGAACAAGATTTTTTAACTCCCAGGAAAAATCAGACATGAAACCAAATCAGAAACTGAGACTTAGACACGTACAGACATTACACTTTTACTGCTATAAGTGATTGGAAACCAGTCTATACCCGTAACAGAACAGAAGTTCAGCATACGTAGACTGGTTTAAAAATGGTGGAATCCAGGCTAAGATTTGCCCCTCCCTCCCTCTGCAAAGGCCAATTTGCATTCTGTACATAAAAGTTTTTCTCTTTCAATAGTTTTTAACATATCAAACAGGAACCATTTCCTAACGCACAAGCAACATTCAAAAACTTGATTTATTTGGCAGGTGGTCATTTCATCTACAGAAGAAAATTAGAAAAAAGTGCAGTTAGACTTCTGTTTTAGACCATCTTACTCCTTCCTCACTGTGACTTAGTGAGGCATTATGGAAGGCAGGTTTTAGAAATAATTGATTCTGAAAAAAAGCTTCCATTAGCAGCACTGGGAAAAGTTATTTGAATTTTTAAAAATCCCCATTCCCCTGGTGCCAGGTAACCCCCTAATCTCAAATCTTTAAAATAAAACTGATCCAAGATGTGGGAGAACACACAGTTTGCAGGTAATGATATTTGGACTGTATATCTAAGATCAGATTACTGAAGCATGAATTCACAAAGCATTCAGAATGAGATGGGTGGAAAATGAGTTTGCATATTTTACACTACCAATGTATACAAAATACTGGGGAGGCAAATCTGATCATGTTACACAATGACAGTGCTCTGTACATGGAAAGTCTGGGTTAACTTGTTGTCCAGAAACAAGATGCCAATCTTCAAATGTTAGACATTAGATCTGTCACTGAAAAAACGTGGTAATTTGTCAGGGATGTCAGTCCCTGAAAATCTACCAAATACAATACATCCGAGTCAAATCACTAGAAGCCTTAGAGGTGGTTGACGCCCATACAACTTCAACTCAAGTCAATAGTAACTGGAAGCAGCTTTCAGGACGAGGTCTTTAAACCACATATGAGTTATTTTAAGGCTATGATTTCATTTTAGTAATTTTAGATTAACTTATTTATTCCTTAGGCCATGGGGAAAAGATACATGAAAAAATTTACTGGAAGCTATTTTTTTACTTTTCTCATCTTATTACTATGACTTTACATTCGATAGGACTAAGGAACAATAATAGTCTGTTATCTTAGACTATTTAGTAACCAAGATGTGTAAATAGCCTCTAGGCATATATTGATCTTAAAGCAAGGATAATTTTTGGTGCAGTTCTACAAAGGGAACTGTAGTCCATTTTCATGCTGGAGTAAATGGAGTTACACCACTGGAAAACCAGATCTGAAGTGCTAAAGGAACAAAATGGAGATGCTTTTGACAAATCGCATGTTTATAACAAATCAAAAACCGATCCTGAAACTTCAGAGATCATCCATTTCTGCTTCAAAATACATAAAGCAAAAGACTATCTGATCTTTTATAATGTATTATAGAACACAATCCTCAACAAAATGCACGAAGCATTAAATTCATCTAGCAAAAAGGATTGAAAAAACAAGTCCCAACACAATTATCTGTCATATGATCATCAATACTGATCTCAGGAGATTGATCCAGTTCCAGCTCAGTAGAAGTTGATTCCTCTAAGCAAATCTGTTTTGCTTTTCCTTTAACAAATTATAGCCATTGATCTATATCAAAAAGATATAAATGGCCAAAAATCTCAATCCAGCATGTCCCATTAGTATATCCAGGAAACAATCATTTCTGGGTTCTCATTCCTTATTAAGCGCCTTTTTTTTGCGGCGGGAAGGTATTGGAGGGGGAGGATTTTGTAATGAGACTGCCCAAAGACGCAACCTCTGTTCTGATGGAAAAGATTTATTAACAGTGTTATGGTGGGAGTCACAAGATGGTGCTGTTACACAGTTTTGTAAGATCTTTGTCGTGGATATCCTCTGAAGTCTTTGAAGAAATACTATGACTCTATTCATTGTGTGTTGCAGGTTTTTCTTGGAAGAGCTGTTGCAAGTAGTAGGAAAGTTTGAATTCTGCCTCACGCTCTAGAAGTAGAGTCATTTCTAGGAGCAGAACATCTTCCTGAGAACCAAACACTGGTGCTTTGACTAAGAGTCTTGAAAAAGGGGACTGCCTCAATGATGAGTCCAGACCGACTGGCCGCTCATCCCTCAGAGCATGTCTACACAGTGAGCTTGCTGTGCATCTCAGTGGTGTCCTAAAGCAGAGGTCAGCAACCTACAGCCCACAGGCTGGATTTGGCCTATGGAGCCATTTGATCTGGCCCACAGCTCTTGGCTGCGGGAGCTCTCCCCAGGGAGACGTGGCAGCTTCAGGCAGAAGCAGCCTGTGACCAGAGCTGGGTCATTCCAGACCCCCGCCTGAACAGGTTGCTGACGGCTGCCCTAGAGCATGCTGCGTGGCGCTGGGTAGGCTGCCTTGCAACTATGCTTCTTCCAGTTTATAGCTGCATGGTGCCACAGACAAGCAAAATGGTCCCATCAGTCAGTATAATGTCTGAGGTTGCTGCTGCCAAGCATCTCAATATGGCCTCAGTCGCTCCGGGACTGGCATATATAGCGTAAATAAATACAACTACACCCAGCGTCAGCGTCGGCTCCATCAATTTCTTTCTTCAAAGGGAAATTGGCACGTGATCCTTCCACGTGGGGCAGTATTCAAGAGTGGGGATACAATAGCTTTCCTCTTGACAGCTGACTGAATACGAAGATTGGAGACCTGTTCTCATTTATTTTTTCTGTTCAATTTATATTCACCGATTCTTATCATTTCACTGCCTGCTCTTCAGTTTTCCCTGTTTTGCTTCCTGAGTATTCTCTCTCTCTCTCTTTTTTTTTTTAACTTGAGAAAGGTGATTAGATGGTTATGTCGGGGCTGGGGAATGCCTTATGGAGCTTTCCACAACTTCATTATTTTCTGTCTATTATTGGCAGTGACCGAGTCATTATGCTCCAGTGTTTATCTGATGGGCACAGCCAAGTATCACAACCTCATTTCACAGAGTTTACCAAATCACCATCATGGGAAAATGATTCTTTGTCACTAATAGCTTGGACTAGATTCAGTGAGTGACAGAGAGGTGAAAAGCTCTGTAAACTGCAGCTTCTAATAGCATAAGCCATCAAAACCTATTTCTAAGCTATTCCCCTGAACATACCGTTAGCACCTTCTTGATACATTTTTTTTTAAATAATTCCACTTTAGCATACTAGTCCTGTATTATTTCATTATTTGAATATGTCAATATTACAGTTCTTGCCCCCTCTCCCAACTGAGCTACTTCTGCAGGTTCCTCATCCTCTGCTTCCTTTGGCTTTCCACTGCTTTTGCATTTCCTGCTGCTTCTCTACATTTATGGCTGTTCTCTCCCCTCCATTTGCCCGCAACTTGGATCATTTCAATCCCCTCTGTACTTGTTCTATGTTCACACTTTTAGATGGTCCACTTCCTCTCCTGTTACATATTTCTATTCCTGACGACTATGAAACGACTAACCTACAATCCAACTGCAAGAGGTGAGAGTCAGGAGAGGAAAAAAAAGTGTACGAGAGCTGAACTCACAATACTCATGGGGAAACCCGCTAACTAAACCATTTTTTCCTAGCGCTGTAATCATTTTCTCATTATACACCCGCTTTCACATTGCTTATTACAATTCATACAGTTTAATAAATTCACTTTACAAAAAAAAAGAAAAGAAAACTCCTGTTCACTTCATACAAGCGAGCCCATCCATATCTGTGACCAGCTGTAGCAAGAGTGAAGAAATAGATTAAGAGCAGGAACAAAATCATAAAGTGGCTACCAAATAAATAACAGGAATAACAACTGATCTCTGAAGAGGAAACTGGTGATGGCTCCCTGTGCTGCAATTCACTTTCAAAGTCACAAAAACCCTTTTGAACTTCTTGTATTCCCCTGACTAATACCATCATTATTTCAACACTGGCTGTTCACAGTGAAACAGGTGCTATCTTGTCAAACGAGACTCTCTTTCTTTCATCATCTTCGAGTTATTCATTGCGTATTGTTACTACTGACAAGGTTTTTTAGTTGCCTGGATACCAGGTCATGGGGATATAAATGCCCATGATCCCTGAAGAACTGAACTTTTTGGTGGGGGCGGAAGGAGAAAGGTGGGACGGGGAGGAAAAATTGTTTTATTCTCCTGTGTAAACCTCCCAGCAGAAGGACCTCCATCCGCTTACCGTACAGAGATGAGATGAAATTAATGATAAAATGCTTCTAGCACCTGATTAAAATGATCCTCTCCATAAGCTAACATTTTCGAGTTCCATTTCAAAAAGCTTTTGCTCCTTACTATCTACAAAAGAGTCTGCCAAGCCATCTAAAATACAGGGGAAATATTAATGGGTGAAGTGGGTTTAAATTTATTCTGACAGAAAAGCAGAACAAAGTTTGCTTGGGGAGGCAAAAATGGTTTGTATCTGGACTGGGAAAAGTTTAATATTCAATTACAAACCTTACAGAAATTCTGAGCATCACCCCAAATAGACAAACATTTAATATCGTTAGCTTATAAAAGCATTTCAGGTCTCTTGAATAAGGAGATTTTCTCAACTTTCTTCATTGGTATTATATAAGACAACACAGATGGCTACTCAGAAATCCATGCTCACCACTGACTTGCAAGTTCTGCAGCCATATGTTAGGCCTGAACTTTAGCACCCCTCCCCTTTGGAAAACATGTTGAAATGTGTGCAAAGAATGGTGCATAAAAGAAGAAATGTTCCTCTGGAAACTGGTTTTTTTCTTCCTCAAATCAATAATTTAACTTTTACTTAGAAAGTTTGCTTTTCCTCTGGGATGCCAGAGGCTTGTATTGTTCTTGTTCTGGGATGGGAAGTAGTTTGACGGTACCGTGCCAGACAGAAATAAAGTCTGACCTCCCCTGCTAGAAGGAAGATGATTAAGAGGAAAGTAAATTCTGTCGAAGTTTTGCTTTTCACTTCCTTAATGGAATGTGATCGAATTCCCTGAAACAACTACTTCTTCAAATGCGTCTGACTTTTAAAATACAAAGGGTAAAGCTCCAGACTTACACAGCCACATACCTTGGAGTACTCCACCTTACTCATTTCAATGACACTCACTATGGCTTATGATAAAGTGTCTCAGGTAGCAAGGTAAAGAAGGTTTCTTCTAAATGATTTACTTTGGCAGCCTGCTCTGGGGTATAGATTAAAATATTGAGTCTGGTTCAAATGCAAGTCAAGCCTTTAATGTTTTAAACTAGTGATATATGGAAACCCTCATCTATCATGTATGTATTAAGCATAAGGCAGAACCAATGAACTAGCGAGTGATGTTTGGATACGGCTGCTCACTGTTCTGTCCTAAAGGGAGAGAAGAAAGTCTAGGCTTATGCTTAGTGGCTCTCACTAATTAGAAACAGGGAACAATTACTAAGAGACAGCCCAGTGATTTCACTGTGTGCAATGACTGAAAATGGCAGGTACACTCCTGACCATGACAAGAAACAGCAGTAGAGGGAACTCAAATGAAAAAATGCATTTGCAATACTTATTTAATGACATTTCCAAACAAACAATAGAAATTCCTGCCATGCTCTGGATTCTCTGATAATATTTTCTCACATAGAGAAAAGGATGTGCACAGGATGGAGAAGGCAGTCAGCCAAAATGCACAGAACTTAAATGCTTATTCTTACTGACACACTGCAAATGTTATAGAGCCAACTGGAGGATTTTATTAATCTCAATCTGCATGAGAAGGATGTTAGTATCCAAAGAGGTAATTTGATATTTATTTTTCCAGAAAAAGCCCCCACTACTTTGCTACAAAAAGGCAGGCAACAAAAGATAAAGATTTCCCTGTGTATAGTACGTACAATATAATGTATTAGGGGTGTGCGAAGCCAGCCCTATTCGATTCAGATTTGGCCCGAATTAGCGAAAGTGATTCGATTTGGCTGAATCCAAATCTGAAGATTCGATGCTGATTCAGAGAATCAGCGATTCAGCCATAGACACAGCTTTAAAAATTTCTTCTACATACCTTGACGTAGCAGGCACGGCTCATGATCGCTGGGGTGCATGGAGCATGCACCCCAGCACAGGAGTGCGGGAGGGGCCTCCATGTGCTTGGTGGTGAACCTAGAAGTGGACCGGAAGTACTTCTGGGTCCACCGGGAAGCGCACTGGGGGGGGCCTCTGCGCGCCACCCCCCCCCAACTCGGTGATCGGCCGCAGGGAGACCCCAGGTGCCCCCCCAGACCCAGGAGGCACCAGTCACTGAGCCAGGGGAATGTGGAGGGGTCCCCCAGCATGTGCCCCAGTGGACCCAGAAGTGGACCGGAAGTGCTTCCAGGTCTGCTGCCGAGCATGCTGGGGAGCCCACCGTTCTTCTGTGGAACACTCCAGAAGTGGGCCAGCATCACAGCATTCACGAGCCGCCTGCTACCTAGAGGCATGTAGAAAAAACCATTTAAAGCTGTGTCTACCTCTGAATCTCCGAATCTTTCCAAATCTCTCCGAATCAATTAGGAGGGTTCAGATTTGATTTGGAGAGATTAAAGGGTCCTCTGATTCAATTCATATTCAGAGATTCAGCCACCAAATTGGGCCAAATCTATGCCAAATCAAATCAGGGACTGAAGCTTTGCACAGTCCTGTAATGTATTATGCCTCATCTGAAAAGTAAAGGAGTTCACTCAGCTGTTCCTAAGGCTAGTGCTCTACTGGAAAACTAAAAGCCTAGGTAGGGAGATCAATGATGCTACAATCCTACAGTGGAACCATACACACTGAGAAAATGGCAAAGCACTGGATTAAAAGCTGCATATGAATGAACTGTTTTTCCCAATGTTCATCAGATTCTTTGAATATGGATCCACAACCCAGGCTAAGTTGTGAAAAAATCCTCCAAACCATACCTGTGTTTTTATGCTGTCACTCTCCCAGGCAATACCAAGACTGCAACATTTTCTAACCTATATTTTGTATTTAACACAGTGGAACCACTAAGAAAGATCTATTAAAATGAGAGGCTCCTATATTCAGTATGGAAATTTCAAAACAAGTTATAGGAAGCATTGGAAAAAACCATCCAGCCAAAAAAGAATCAGGGGTGGGGGGAAAGAATTTTAAAGCCCTTGAAGGAATATATCACAGAAAAAAATTGATCTACTAAAATTAATTAAGTAAATTGATTGTAAAAAATTACTGCCCTACACAGCACAGAATAAGTCTTGTGGGAGGCAAGTTACCAGAGTCAATTTTAGCCCTTCAACCATGAGGATCTTGTAAAGCGCCTCATAAACTCTATCGATAATGCTGTAGGAGGAAAATAATTTCCTATATATGCTAAATACTCCAAGCAATATCCTGCAAAACACCTAACTAGGTTGCCTCTTGTTAAGGGTCCCTGGTTTATTTCTTTTGTTTGAGTCAAAACAGAGAAATAGATGTTCTAATATTTTGCAAGGTAGCGTTTGTTTAAATTTTTATTCACTGCATGTCAAATCTCTCGCACGTTAAGTAATAAACTTGGCCGTCTTCTTCTTGTAGTCATTATAGATTAACTTCAGTAGGCTTTGGATCAGGTCTTACATCCCTGATGGATAGAACTTCCAAGCTTTACCAGTAAAAGGTACAAAGAAGTACCTAATTAGCAGACATCTTCCTAAAGCCCCCTCTTCATCCGAGAGTATTAAAAAGACCTGTCAGCAAGGTAATATAGCCACTTCCCTGAATCGTAGAAGTGTATGGCAGAAAGCCACTGCAAGAGCCCATCCAGTGCACCAGGGCAGGGTAAGTACTATATTTAGACTACCCTTGATGGACGCTGTCTCATTCCTAAAAATACGAGCATCCCCAGGCAATCTGTTCCAGGGCAAACCCTCTTTACAGTTAACGTTTTTCCTAATGTCTAACCTAACTCAAGCTGATTTCTTCTTGCCCCGCCCCTGAACACGCATGGAGAGTAATTCATCAGCATCCGCTTTGTAAAGCCGGTATCATGCTCTGCTGTTTGTCTTCTATTTTATAAACGAAACTAACCCAATTCCAGGGACATTTCCTCAGTGGTCAAACGTCTTGAAGAAGTGTATGCTTCTCCTCTTGTACCACGCAAACAAGCTTTTTAATAAAATTCCTTGCCCCTTGGGGCTAAGTACAGATAGTCAAAAAACCTGATGCTGAATCGATTCAGTCTTTGCAGGTTAGTCTAAACTGCACAGTTTAAACTGAAACAGAAGTGAACAGACATTTACCTTTGATTCAGAAAATGCAGCCACATGCCTGCAGTGACTCAGGCCAGAAGCCAAGAGATGCTAGAGCATGGCTCTCTGACATGTGGCCAGTATGGGCTGTGTGTTCACGTACCCTTCCTGATGCCCACAAGGGAGTTGCAGTCCAAAATCAGAGCAGCAGCACTCTGCAGGGTTACTCATCACTTCCTCTTCCTACTTCCAGGTGCCTCTGGGATTTATAGTCCACAGCTGCAGCCAGCAGTAAGTTTGACTGAGGGAGGGGGTGTTTAACTCCCCTTCCTGGCCCCAGCCCCAAGTTGGGGTTTGCCAGGGGTGGGGAGGGCAGTCCCATTTCCCCCCACCCCTTGTAGACTGGGCTGCATCCCCAGCTGGGCTTGCCCTCTTCTCCCCTGCCCCGCTTCTAGCCCTCACTGCTCCAGCTAGGGAGCAGAGGGGTAGGGCCAGCCCTTCTCTCTGGAGCAGACAGCACAGCCCCACCCAGGGCTGCAAAATGCTGGGGGACTGTGATTTAACTTGAACCAGGAAGGGGTCTGGGACAGAAGTTTCATAAACCAATTTGACCCAAATCAGTTAAGTCTGATACTACATTCAACCAGGTTTACCTTAAACCAGTTTCAGCCATTTTCAAACTGGTGTATGTGCGCTGAACTTATGTTCTGATCACTTAAACCTGTTTATGTGCAACTTCTGTCCCTAGCCCTGAAGAGGTCTGATTTTAATCCAGTCAACTTAGCAACAGGTTACAATGGCAGCAGCTGTCTGGAACAGATACACAGTAGAAGAGCCTGGTGACCCAGGAAAGCACTTTAATAAGTGCTTACCAGGGATACACCCACTCAGCTAGATAATAGGAGCTAAGCAACCTTGGTCAAACTAATTACATTACAGATTAAAAGGTATCTGGAGCTCCACTCATCTGCTTGCATGCATCTATATTATTTAACTGTGTCCTAAGAAGCACCCAGAAATAACTATGTATTGACACCGGCCTGTGAATAAATCATTAACTGAGAAGTCGACAAAGATTTAACAGACAAGTAGTAAACAGGAATGCAATCCCAGTTTTTATTATTTCTCCTCTACTTTGATCCTATGGAAAAAAAACCAAAAACCATGTCAGCTCTGGTGAAGATCAAGATATTTCTAAGAATCACTGACTTGAATTGCAGTTTCTTGTTATTGATTCAATGAATGTGTGTGTCGGGCCAGTGTAATAGCTCAAACACACAGGGGAGCTGGAAGGGAGCAGTACAAGCATGCAACCTGTTGCACTTCAGGCTTCACAGTTTGATTGATGATATCATCTGTGACAGCAGTATCAATGCACCCTGCAGTTTCAGTGCAGCAGGTGATAAGGTCATTCTACAAGAGGAAAGAACCAAAATATTTGGATAGGAGGGACCAAACTTAATTAAAACAGTGTAATA
>NW_005842695.1:193753-209201 GCF_000455745.1 Alligator sinensis
GAAAGAGTGAATACCTTAGCACTAATGATCTCCCACTTGACTTGCAGGGCATACAACTGAGCACACAAGGAAATGTGGGAAAATGGCATTTACAAAGAGTTGGATAGAAGCTATCTGATAGTCTATTCTCATGAACACAATAGGGTCAACTTTTTCTGTAACTTTAAAAATATTTAATATAGGTTTTACATTTTTAAGTGTTCTGAGAGTTAAGATCAGCAAATAGTAGGAAAATGACATTTTTCCTTCATTCTCCAACATCTTCCAGAATACAACTGACACCTCTTTCAAAGCCTTTACTGTACAACTAGAGCAGGAGTGGGCAAAAATGACCCATGGGCAGCATCCAGCCTGCAGGGCCCCTAAAAAAATTAGAAAATTAATATTTATCTCCCCATGGCTGCCTGTCAAAGATGACAAGGCACCAGCAGCAGCAGGACCCAGGAGGAGCTGGTGGCAGTACCCAGCAGCAGCAGCTACACGGCCCTCCCAGCCCCACCCTACCCTCAGCCCCCAGTTGGAAGCTTCTGCCTAGCATAGGCTTCTGGCCTGGCAACCATGGGGCTCTTCCCCACCTGTCTCCACCTGAGACTGGAGACTCAGATAACAATGGGCAGAGAAGGGAGAGGGAGGATCACCAGTGCAGCAGGAGCCAGCCCAACTCAGCCAGCACCACACGGTTCCCAGCTGGCTCCTGCTGCACCGTGCGGTCCTAGCCAAATTTGTAATTATTTTAATTGTTTTTTAAAAAATCAAGGTTTAGTGGAGGGGCCTGGCAAGGTCATGAAAACTAATGTATGAAGGGGCCATTTGGAAATGCACATACTGAAAAGAGCACATTTCCTTGTAAATACTCAGAATATTCATTCTACATATTAAGAACGACAGGTCTGCCAGAGGCGGTGCTAGAAAAGGAAGAGGGCGTGGACTCCCAGGAAGGTGGAAGCTGGAAGTTTGTATCTTCTGGCAGCAAGAGGAGGAGGAGTGCATTCCATTGGTGCAAGAGGCCAGGCCAGGAATCCCCAATGTGGAGAGAATACAGACTACTGCTCCTAAGAGGAAGCGATGGGTGGTAGTAATTGGAGACTCCCTTCTGTGGGGGACAGAGTGATCCGTCTGCTGGCCTGACCTGTTGTCCTGAGAGGTATACTGCTTGCCTGGAGTCCAGATCTGAGATGTCACAGGAAGATTACTGAGAACTGTCCAACCTTCTGACTACTACCCCATGCTGCTCATCCATGTGGGCACCAACGATACTGCCAGGGATGACCCTGAGCAAATCAAGAGTGAATACAGGGCTCTGGGTGTGAGGGTGAAGGGGAAAGGGGCACAGGTGGTGTTTTCCTCTATCCTTCTAGTCAAGGGGAAGGGCCCTAGCAGGAGCAGACACATCCTGCATATCAATGCATAGCTGTGCAGGTGGTGTCTCCAGCAGGGATTTGGCTTCAACCATGGGATGTTGTTCCAAGAAGAAGGCTTGCTAGGAAGAGATGGGATCCACCTGACGAAGAGAGGGAAGAGGTTCTTTGCAGACAGGCTTGCTAACCTAGTGAGGAGGGCTTTAAACTAGGTTCACCAGGGAATGGAGAACAAAACCCTGAAGTAAGTGGGGAAGCAGGGGACCTGGAAGAAGTAGGAGCAAGAGGGGGCAACAGGGGAGGCCTGTTCATTCTTCCTGAAAAAGTAGGTCAATCGGCTAGTCACCTCAGGTGTCTATACACAAATGCATGAAGCCTGGGAAACAAGCAGGAAGAATTGGAAGTCCTCACACAGTCAAAGAACTATGACATGATTGGAATAAACAGAGACGTGGTGAGAGCTCGCATGATTGGAGCACTATCATGGATGGGTACAAACTATTCAGGAAGGACAGGCAGGGGAGAAGAGGAAGAGGACTTGTGCTGTACGACTGTTCAGAGCTCCAGTATGAAACGGAGATAGGTCTGTTGAAAGTCTCTGTGTTAAGATTAGAGGGGACAGCAACGAGGGTGATGTTGTGGTGGGTGTCTGCTATAGACCATCAGTCCAGCAGGATGAGGTAGATGAAGCTTTCTTCAGACAACCAGAAGAAGTTTCCAGATCACAGGTGCTGGTTCTCATGGGGGACTTCAAACACCGTGCTCTTGACCTACTGCTCACAAACATGGAAGAATTTGTGGAGGATGTAGAATTAGATGGCAATTTGGGCAGCAGTGACCATGAGATGATCAAGTTCAGGATCCTGACAAAAGGAAGAAAGGAGAGCAGGAGCATATGGACCTTGGACTTCAGAAAAGCAGACTCTGACTTCCTCAGGGAACTGATGGGCTGGATCTCCTGGGAGGCCAGTCGGAGGAGAAAGGAGTCTAGGAGAGCTGGTTGTATTTTAAAGAAACATTACTGAGGGCACAGGAACAAACCTGATGTGCAGGAAGAGTAGCAAATATGGCAGACAACCAGCTTGGCTTATCAGCTCTGCAGAAAAGGTCCTGAGGGTTACAGTGGACAATAAGATGGACATGAGTCGGCAGTGTGCCCTTGTTGCCAAGGCTAACGGCATATGGGTCTGCATTGGTAGAAGCATTGCCAGCATATCGAGGGAAGTAATTCTGCATTGGTCAGGCCACATCTGGAGTACTGTATCTGATTCTGGGCATGCCACTACAGAAAGGATGTGGACGTGTTGGAGAGTCCAGCAGAAGACAGCACAAATGTTTAGGGGTCTCAGGCACATGACTTGTGAGGAAAGGGTGAGGGAACTGGGTTTATTTAGTCTGCAGAAGTGAAGACTGAGGGGGGGGATTTGGTAGCAGCCTTTAACTATCTGAAGGGTGTTTCCAAGGAGGATGGAGCTGGAATGTTCTCAGTGATGGCAAATGACAGAACAAGGAGCAATGGGCTCAAGTTGCAGCAAGAGAGAGGTTTAGGTTATATATTAGGAAAAACTCTCACTAGGAGGATAGTAAAGCACTGGAACAGGTTACCCAGAGAGGTTGTAGAGTCTCCAACCTTGGAGGTTTTGAAGGCCTGGCTAGACAAAGCTTTGGCTGGAATGATCTAGGTGGGGATGGTCCTGCTTTGAGCAGGGGGTTGGACTAGATGTGACCTCCTGAGGTCCCTTCCAACCGTCATTTTCTATGATTCAAACAATCTTGAATCACAGCAGTGTTTCTATGGTAGGTAAATACATGAACACACATATGAAACAATGCATACTGAGGCAAGAATCCTTTTTGTACTTGGCAATTGTACTGGAATAGAGAGTAACAATGATTAACGTTTCATAATAGACTTGATGCAATGCTGTTAAAAGCACTAAAACGGCCAACTAAAGGTTATCTTGGTGCAAATGAATATGCATGCTTTTTGGCATGTTTTCACTGATAAATCAGAGCTGTAAGATGACTGTCATCTGTTCTGGTAGAGGAATAGACAAACAACCTTATGAGCAAACTCTCATTTCTCCAAAGACCCAAGTATATAATCTGAAGTCATTTAGATGCATCAGGAGTAATCAGTATAAACGTCTCACTCATCAGAAATAAATTGGCCTGCAGCCTTTTGTATTTACAGTCATTGCCTAAAATTACAAGCAGGGGGAGGTGGTTATCATTTAATTAGCTGTTGTTACATTTGCTCAAGAAGAAAATATCCTAGGCCATAACTTTAGAAGAGAAACAACCTTTGACTACAGATTCCAGTCCATCTCTCCTGATAGATTTCTAATACCCTGGGTTTATAATTACCTGATAGTATCTTCTAAAATTTCAAGGTCTAGGAGAGAAAAACTACTGGCACAGTTCAGTACTTTCCAACATAATCTTAGCAAATCTGAGCAGCTCCCACTCTTGTCACATATTACACTCTATTGATTTGATTTAGAAATGGATGTTTTGTGTGTGTGATTTTTCCAAAGACAGACTCAGAATCCTTCCACATCTCATTATGTCAGTTCAGGTTTTTCTTAAGCCCTGTGAGGGCCACAGAATATTTTAAAGGCTTTCTGACTCAATAAGAGCCCTATACTCTTTCCTGTTGTACAACCACATTCACTATTTTTAGGCCTAAACCAGATGTGATGTGTGATGCAGTGTAAATTCTATTCACTTACATTTCCTGTGACCTACCTGATCCTGCTCTAGTGATGTGCTGAGGGTGTATAACTAGTTAAAATTCACACCTGAGGGCTGTAAAGAAATGTTAACCGGATATAAACTTTAATACAATAGCCTACACATATCCCCTGTGCCGATGCTGGGTGTCTACATGGCATAGAGGCACTCAAGCCAGTGCCAAAAGGGCTACCTCTGTTTTCCTGGTACAGCACTGCCTCACACAATGTAGCCGTACTCTTAGACTCCCTCAAATAGCAACATAATTGATTTAATAAGCATAAAGTGGCCTCCATTAGTGGAAGAAGGTCCAATTTAAACCACCTTTTGTATTGTTCCTGAAGTTGGCTCTTTATCTTCCCATTCCCTGTGATTATGTGTTACAGAACTTTTCAGAACTTCACATCTAGCGGCAGACTTAATCAAAATTACATTCTCATTCAAAAGATTTTTTTTTTTTAAACAGACAGATGGATTTATAGAGTCTATCTAAAAGTGTCAATTTTAAGTGTTTCCAAAGATAGGAAAGTGTTTTTGTTCTGTCTTGTTCACCTCTTTAAAAATGCCTGTGGCTTGAACATCCTTGTCAGGAACTCAATGCGAGTTGAGCAATCTATTTATGGGAGCCTGCTAACAAAAGTAAGAATTTGCTCTTCTTTTCTTTGCTGATGTTGATATGATTTAAGGAATGGAAACGGACTTGAAAAGAGAGTGCTGGAGGATCTGCCAGCAAATAGAGCCACAACGCTAGACAGCAAAAGGAGGTTGTGGAAGTACAATGCCCTCACAGGTTCTCCCACCGGCATTGCAGCTGGTGCTGAGATATCCGAGGAGCACTTACCTGTGTGACCCTGTCACGTCCACCGCGGAGGTACAGTGTATGCTCTTGCATGTTGCATGAGGGAGGGCGTGGGAAGATGGTGGCATTGCCCCCCAGTACAGAGACTATCCCAACTGTTAGATCATAACTGATCCTCATCAAAATAGAAAAGTCATTCTGGAAGAAGATAGCGCGCGAGTCTGAAGTATATCCATTCCATAAGAATGACCATATGGGGAGCTGTTATTTCAAAAGATGGCAAGAGCTGTTTTTGAACAATTGTTTCATCCGCATACGCATCAAGACTTTCATTTTACCCACACTGGACTCCAGAACACATGGGGACAGAAATAAAGTTTCTTAAAGCTCTTTTGCCCATTAATGATGGACAAGAGTCAGCCAAGCTCTTGGTGACTGATTACACAATTTGTAACTAAATAATGTTAATATGACCTGCTGCCACATGTGCTGAATTGATTTAAAATGTAATGTGTCTACCAGCACTTCCATTACACTTTTTCACTACTTTAACACTTACCTTGGCAACCTCTAACTTCTAAGCAGCAACAACTTCTCTTGCATAAGCCACCTTTCTCCATTATCTCAGTTAATAAAGGTCCATATCCTGAAAACTGCTAAGCTCCTTCAGCAGCCATTAGTTTAAAGGAAGTCAAGAGCACCCAGCAGCTGGCCCCAAGTGAATGACCCCACTTTCTGCAGTGCCTCCCAAAGAGAGATAAGCACTTGCTCTGCTACAGCATTTGATGAGTGTGGCGTGCCAACTTTACAGCTGGGGCTGGTATTGAACAACTCAGTGCAGAAAGCAAAATGATTTCATAAGATTTTAAGTGTGCAGAGGAAGCTGCTGTTAAACATAGCCTCATTAGTTTCCACTCTACTGAAAACACACAGGGAAAACCTGATTTTTAATTTTTTCTTTACTTTGAATGACAACGAACGTGCAATTATTAAGACTCAGTTCGTGATGAAGAAATTACCATACTTTCCTGTGGGCCAAGACTGTCATTAAGGGAAAACTGTAACATGATTAAAAAAAAAGCTGCTCTAATTACTACATCTGATTGTGGTTACATTAACCATTTTTTTAAAAGCTTACAATAATTTGGAAAGTTTATGTTTTCTCATTACAAAAGGAACTGGGCTTGAAACCTACCCCCCATGCATCTCCTGCTGGGAAATGCCAGTGAAAAAATATCTTTCATTTAAAGACTCTGGCCTTGTCTACACAAGACGCTGGCTGTACAGTAGCTCGTTACTACTGCGCAGTAGCACCGCATGGCAGGATGAGTGACACGATGCTACTGTGCAATAGTAACGAGCTACTGCACAGTCAAGCATCATGAAAAAGCCATTTGGGTGAAGCTATTGTGTAGGAACTCCAGTTACTGCACAGTCATTTAGTACCTGTTTATGCGGGTACTAAATGACTGCGGAGTGAGAACTGAGCAGTCATCGTCTCTTTTGATGCGGCTTGTTTGTACCATTTTTGAACTGGACTGAAACCCCTTACTACTATACAGCAGTAAGAGTATGTAAGATCAGCTCAAAGATGTGAATCTAGTGGAACAAGTGCTTTTTAAAAAAAAAAATTATCCCCAGTGTTATTGTTACGTGCCACTGCCTTACTAAGTAGGTGCAATTCTGATCCTGTCATCCTTTCTCACTCACCTGAGCAGTCTCTGTTGACAGCAGAATGAATGTCCACAAGTATGAATAAAGGTTACAAGATCAGGCCCCGTGGCATTATAACTAATCACAGCGGTGTAAAGAAAACGTGAGAATTATTCTTTGTTTGTACAGTGGTGACATGCGCAGGTTCCAGATGAAGGTCACCAGTCTCTTGCTGCTGTTCATTTCTTCTTTCAAATCTACCTTCATCTCCTCCACACCCTGCATTGCAAGATGCAATAAATCGGCTCTAATTACCTCCTGGTTCTAATATTATGACTAATTAGGAAGCTCCTCACTTGGGGATTTTATTTTCCTAAAATCTCCACATCTCTTGTTGAGCTCATCTAAAGACACTGTATTATAATGGCCTTTATGTTCATGTGGTCTCTGTCTTCTTATCCTAGGGGACATGACAGGTTGACTAAAAGATGGGAAATTTATTGATGTAAAGCACTTTGTGAAGACGCATATAGAGGTGAATCTCAATTACCAAGTAAATTAAAACACATACTGTACACGAGTACAGCAGCAGCGTGACTGAACAAACCAGCCTGTCCAAAGGAAAAAAAAAAAGCAGTCTTTCATCATGAGAACTGCAAGCTACAAAATAGTTCCCTTTCATTTTCTTATACCTTTTTAGCCTACAGAAATGAGTGCGAGAAGAGAACTCCAAGCAGAAAATCTCCCGAAGGATCTGTGAATCTTAAACTTAAAATGAAAAGAAGGTGACTGCCATTTCAGCACTTGCATTCTCCCTTCTCTGTCACGCATATCCTACCAACATCTGGTAAAACTACTTAAAGAAGGGTCAGGGTCAGAGCACCAGAGGGGTCCAATTGAGGAAACAGCCACACACAACACAAGCTTTGCCTAGTAAGAACATTAAAATAAGGGCTTGTCTATGCAGGACATTTTTTTCCCATTCTACTGATATCCCAATTATACTACTATAGGTATAATTAGATATAATTATACTGGTAAAGTTGAGCTGCTATAGTTATAGCCCAGAGGAATTTCCCAGTATAGACACACTCATTCTAATATGAGTGGTGTCTTTTGCTCAGCTTCTCTTTTTCCTGTTTAGCTTATGTCACTTTGTAACTTGGGCATCTCCTAAAGGAAGAAGGTGACAGGGGTGTGTGAATTAGGTGCCCTGAAGTAAGAGCAGGTGGAGTTTTACTATATGTCGGTTGTATCATGAGAGCTTAGCTCTTTACCAAAGTACTGTAAAAGAGAGCTAAGCTCTGGCAGTTAGCTTTCTTCTAACTATGTGGTAAGAACATACATGCAAGCGGTTGGTATAGAGCAGCTGATGGCAATACATCCCAAGAGTTTTCACACAAAAAGAGCAATATCAACATAACTAGAGTGCTTTAAGTTTGCATCTCACTTTATACTTATACTGCTTTCCCAAGGATGTAGGATTTGAGTTGAAAATTGATAACATTTTTGCAAACTTTTATCACTAGTGACACGATTAAAAATGCTAATACACTTACATTGTCATCTTAAGCCTCCCATGATCGTGGCCAATTGATATGAATATAGCACTCCAGAAATGTCTCGAGATTTTTTCAGGTGCTTCTCATATTCTGGCAAACACTGCTGTGTTTCTTTACCTTTCCACATAAACAAATGGACACCTAGTTAATGCTTTGCTGTTCTGGTCTTTCCTCCAGAGCCACAGGTCCTGCTAGCCTCACACCCAAGTTACATCAATTCCTGGACACCAGCCTCTGGCTAGTAGGTAGCAAAGTGAGAGAAGCACTTGGCTAGCAGGTAGCACTTGTCAGATATTCTCGGCAGTGGGGTGTTGCACTAGAGATATGCAAGGTTGCTAACACTGGAAGTCGTGTGCAATTTAGGATTATTGAACAGTTTTATATGCAACGTTATGTGATTTCTGTCCAGGGATCTGCAAAGAGGTAGATGAAAGGTCATATCACAGACTAAATGTATGCTCCTAGATAATGGGGATGCACAACAGAACAGTTCTCAGGGGAAGTTTGCTCAGGGTCCTCCTTATACACCTAACCGCGCCAACAACCTCAACTAATTCTACCAACAACACAGGGTTGAGTGGGTTTGGTGTCTGAATTGGCAGCAAGTTAAGAACAATCCAGCCATAACTTGAGTGAAATCACCAGTGAGCACAATTCCCAAAAGGGCAAGAGACCTTTTTTGAAACACAAAAGCTTAGATCCTGAAGTACAAGATACCTGTCACGGAAGGTCACTGTAAACAAACCCGAGGCAGAATACAGATGTCCACAACAAAAGTCACCTCTCAAGAGCTTTAAAAAACTCTAGGCAGGCAAGGTGACTTGGGTAAATCTGATATCTTTTATTAGACCAACTCAAATAGTTCAAAAAATTCTTCATTGCAAGCTTTCAAGTATAAATACCCTTCTTGAGGCTGAGGAAGCATCTGAACTTGGTGTGCGCTCTTCCTGGATGACAAGAGTAGTAAAGATGCCAGAGGCTGGTATGCATGCAAGAAAGCCAGTCAGTGAAGATGTAAATTGAGGAATCAGTGGGTGAGACACAGGGTGGGCCGTGGGAGGGAAGGGGAATGAATGTAGCTGATAAATAGAGGAGAGGTACCTGGGGAGTACCAGTCTCTGGCTTATTTACTATTTATTCCATCCAGGAAGAGCGCACACCAACTGCAGATGCTTCCTCAGCCTGACAAAGGGTATTTATACCTGAAAGTTTACAAACAAGAATTTTTCCAACTATCTGAATTGGAATAAAAAAATATCGTATTTACCCAAAGAACCTTGTCTGCCTATACCCTTATATACAAACCTTCCTTTGTTTCAGCTGGAGAGAGGCAACTAGAGAAAAAAAAAAAGGAAGAAATAATTCACTCATCTCAAAAGCCACGCAGCAAATTAAAAGCTGATTGGGAACTAATAGAGAAAATCTTGGAGGAGAATGGTTCATGCTAGGGAAGCTCATCCTGGGGAAAGGGCCCCAGCTATGAACTCATGTTAGTGAACTGTGCTGCCACGAAGCTAATTTTCCAAAGAGGCCATGAGACATACAATACCCTACACGTTTTGAAAGGATTGTTAATTTTGGAGTGTAGTCACATAAATATGTGGGAGTGAGGAAAAGCTGTATGGAGGCATGAGAAGATGGAGAAAGAAAGGGATAGGGGGCAATGAAAAAAAGAAAAGCAACTGAGAGAAAGCTCAGAGGTAAGGAAATAACAAATATGGAAATAAAAAAGAACAAAAAGAAGAGAAAAAGAGGAGACTGGGAAAATGCTAAGCTCATGCCTTCATTTTTAGTTATAGGCACTCAGCATTCTAGTAATTGCATTAGAAGTTTGTTCAGTTGTCTTCCCCCACTTTCCATTTCTTCTTTCTTGCTTACCATGTTCCATTTTAATTCTTATGTTTTCCCTACAGTGGCTGCGTCTACACAAGATGCTTACTGCCATGGAAGTTGTGTGCCCCCAGAGGCCGGCGGGGGGGCACACCAACCACCTGCAGGCAGCATCGGCAGCGGCAGAGATGTGGCGGCGGCAAACGGAAAGCTCCCACAGGCGGCCATGGCGGTGTCAGTGGCGGGGGGATGGGTGGCTGCAAACGCCAACTGGTGGTCAGCGACCACCCACAGGCACTATCAGCAGTGGCGGCCAGCAGCAATTGGGGACCGCCTGCAGACAGAGAAGGGGGGGGCTGCAGCGGGGGGGGGGGGCAAGTGGTGACTGCTCGCATGGGCCCCTGGCAGTGTCGCCAGCACTTTTTGCAGGGGTTGCACTGCCAAGCTCAGGGAGCGCACATGCACCCACTACGCATTGCCAATGCTTACTGCACATTACCACTGCACAGTAGCGTCACCAGGCATGAACTGTGATGTGATGCTACTGTGCAGTAGTAACGAGCTATTGCGCAGTAAGCGGCACTACGTAACCATGCCGGGATGCTACTGTGCAGTAACACCAGTTTTTGTGCAGTCATTTAGTACTTGGTTCTGCAAGTACTAAATGACTGCACAGTAACAGCGGCACAGTCAGCATCTTGTGTAGATGCAGCCAGTTGTCCCTAGCACCTGAAACCTCACATAGAGGTATTCCCGGTTTATCATACAATCATGGAAACTTGAGGTTGGAAGGAACTTCAGGAGGTCATCTAAGCCAAACCCCTGCTCAAAGCAGGACCAGCCCCAACTAGATCATCCCAGCCAAGGCTTTGTCAAGCTGGGCCTTAAAAACCTACAAGGATGGATATTCCACCGCCTCTCTAGGTAACCCATTCCAGTGAGAAAGCTTTTCCTAATAGCCAACCTAAACTTCCCTTGCTGCAACTGGAGACCATTACTCCTTGTCCTGTCATCTGCCACCACTGAGAACAGCCCAGCTCCATCCTCTCTGGAACCCCCTGCAGGGAGTTGAAGGCTGCTGTCAAATCCCCCCTTGGTCTTCTCTCCTGCAGACTCAATAAGCCCAGTTCCCTCAGCCTCTCCTCACCAGTCACGTCTCCCAGTCCCCAAACCATTTCGTTGCCCAATGTTGTTTAAATGAAAGAGAACTCAGAACAACTGCCTAATAAAACTGAAGTCAGCTACTTATTTCCAGTTCCTTATTAACAGACTGTAACTCTCCCTTTTTCAAGGACTGGGCTAGGCTACAGCTTTTACCTTGAGCTAATTAATTGACAATTAATGTGGGGCAGTTAACATAACTGAAGAAGCTAGACTCTCCCTAGATGTTCCTTTCAGGATACAAATAATTTTGGATTCAGCCTAACATGAAGCATCGCCGTTAGGAGGATGTGAAGACGGAGTTATTCAAGAAGTGAAAGAAAATGGATCTCAGCAATACAGAGTTGGAGATAAGCTAAGATGGTAAACTTTGTTATTAAACTGATTTGCTCAGAGCTTGCAATTCTGTGTGATGCCTTAAGTACAACCTGGCTGGCTACAATAAACAAGTGTGCCATGATGAGGATTTTTAAATTAAAATTCTGACTGCCTATGTTTTTAGACAAAAAGCAGAAGTTGTAAAAAGGTCGGCCTCATTCTAACCGGTAGAATGAAAGTCTGAATGCACCTCAGAAGTTCACTGTTAGCCATTTTAATGGACAGCTGGACAGGTTAGAGCTATTTTATCTGCTGTGTTTTTCAAATCAAAGTCCTATACTTTCATGCTATTGCAAGCTCGCATATAATGGTAGTTACTGTTTCCCTGTTTAGTGATTCTGATTATACATTAGATCTGCAGACACAAACAAACAGGAGCCAGATAAAATCAATGCAACAACAAGGATGCCTTTTAAACTAGAAGTAGCTTGATTCTCGTTCTGCCATGTAAACAACCACTGAGTGATACCCTTTTTTAATGGCTATTTATGATGCAAGCTAAAATAAAAGGAGGAAATCAATTCCCTTCAACAAAAGGGAACATCAGTGTCTCTCTGTAACCATAGCAAATGACCCATTCTTGCTTCTTATCGCAAGCATGCCACTCTCCTGAAGCCTAAAAATCACATCCCCAAGAATGTCAGTCAGAAGATGACGCCTCTTTCCTGATCAATTTCTCCGGCAAAGAGGCTATAACGCTTATAACAAACAGTGCTTCTGTTCGCTCTCCAAATCAGAAAATCTTTCCAAATAGCACGTTTTATCAGGAAACAGAAGGCCAAAATACGGGGATCAACAAAGCTCGCTGAAACCAATTAGCTCGGTGGTGTTTTGAGTTATTGCTTTAACTCGGTCATAGTAGGTAACTCATTTCTGACAAAAGACGGCATTCGTATAAATCATTAGAAAGCACACACGTGATGCTAGACCTGGAAGCGGAGAGTGAAGGAGAAAGTTGCGTGGGAGATTTTATTCTAACCAAGAGTATCCAACAAAAGTTGCATTTCGGGTTTTACAAATTCTGCAGTGGGATGAGGAAGGAGCAAGTTCTAAGAAAGATGGATTTCCTCTTCACAGAAATTATACAACGTGTATCTGACACCAACTTCATCAATTTCTTGGTTATGGATCATCTTATCTTGGTCACATTTATGAGCAGAGCGAGGCAGTTGAAGTCATGTAATTCATTTGGAGAGGCATGAGCTTTCATAGGCTACAGCCTTTCAGGGAGGGATTGCCCCATCTGTGCAATGAAGAAAGCCGAAAGACAATCTCTGTCTGTACTGGACAGATGGGGCAACCCCAACATGAAACACAAATGGACCCCGACCTGCCAGTAATTCCATAAAGACACAAAAGAACACGGCAGGACACCCTGACTTGCCCAGATGTTCCCTCACTGACCTTGGAGTCATCACTCTTAAACAACAAAACTTGAAAAACCAACTTGAACGCAAAACTGTGGAACAAGAAGTCATCCACAGACAGGATTGCATTAAGTAAGGTCTCAACAGAGATGCTGGATTCTTATCCTATTACCTGAACCTGGGGCAGCCTTGGCACCTCCTTGGGCCACCCTAATCCTGCCCACACTCCTGGCCCTCTATATAACCCGTTTGTCATGCCTGCTACACCTTGATGGTCCTTTGTTATTAATTGGGAGGCTGCCCCTGAGTCCTGGAGTGCTCTCACCATCCTTTACCAATCTAACTGACCTGTCAGGGGCTCTGGGCTCACTAACGCCATACTACTCTGTTCTTTGTGGTGTCTCTCTTCACTGCGACAGACCCACTAGTGTCTAGCTGGCACCTTGAACCAGTTTAATAGTTTCATAGTAGGTAGGGTCGGAAGGGACCTGAGCAGATCATCAAGTCCAACGACCCCCTGCCATGGGCAGGAAAGAGTACTGGGGTCAAATGTCCCCAGCTAGGTGTCTATCTAGCCTCCTTTTGAAGACCCCCAGGGTAGGAGCGAGTACTACTTCACTTGGAAGTTGGTTCCAGATCCTAGCCGCCCTGACTGTGAAGTAGCGCCTCCTGATGTCTAGACTGAATCTATTCTCGGTTAACTTATGGCCGTTATTCCTCGTTACACTCAGTAGTGCTCGGGGAAACAAGGACTCTCCCATAGCCTGCTGGTCCCCCTTGGCCAGTTTGCAGACGGCCACTAGATCCCCTCTCAGCCTTCTCTTGTGGAAGCTGAACAGGTTCAGGTCCCGTAGCTTCCGCTTGTAGGGCCTGCCTTGCTGCCTCCTGATCATGGGAACGGCCCTCCTCTGGACCCTCTCAATGCTGTCCCCATCCCTCCTGAAGTGCAGCACCCAGAACTGGACACAGTACACCAACTGCGACCTGACCAGTGTCGCACAGAGGGGGAGGATCATCTCCTTAGACCTGCACGTGATGCATCTGTGGATGCATGACAAGGTGCGATTAACCTTCCTGACCACGTCCCCACACTATCGGTCCATGTTCATTTTGGAATCAATAATGACACTAAGATCCTTTTCTGCCTCTGTGCTGATGAGAAGGGAGTTCCCCAGCCTGTAGGTGTGCTGCTGGTTCTTCCCCCAGGTGCAGCACCCTGCACTTGTC
Source organism: Alligator sinensis (assembly GCF_000455745.1). Lineage (NCBI taxonomy): Eukaryota > Metazoa > Chordata > Crocodylia > Alligatoridae > Alligator > Alligator sinensis. The sequence continues at coordinate 207,822 of NW_005842695.1, forward strand.
AGTGTTGAACCCCATCCTGTTCTCATCCACCCACCCCTGTAACCTGTCTAGATCTACTTGTAGCCTGTCCCTCCCCTCCAGCGTGTCCCCCTCTCCCCACATCTTAGTGTCATCCGTGAATTTGAACAAGGTGCTTTTCACCCCCTTGTCCAAGTTGCTGATGATGACGTTGAACAGTGCAGGCCCGAGCACCGAGCCCTGGGGGACCCCACTGCCCACATCCCTCCAGGTCGAAAAAGACTCATCCACCGCCACAATCTGAGTGTGGCCCTCCAGCCAATTTGTGACCCACCTGACTGTGTAGGTATCGACACCACAGTCGCCTAATTTCTTAATGAGAATGGGGTGAGAGACAGTGTCGAAGGCCTTCTTAAAGTCCAGAAAGAATCTGTCCATCACAACACCTGCATCCAAGGATTTTGTGACCTGGTCGTAGAAGGCCACCAGGTTGGTCTGACAGGACCTGCCTCGAATGAACAGTTGTGAGCCAGCTATTGCCCAAATGGCCCTTATTTAAGCCTTCGGGCTCTTAATCGTGGCCTCTTGCTACCTGCCTAGCCATGTCAGTGCCTCGCAGATGTCATTCTTGCCCATTACTCCCCTGTATAAGCTACAGGTTACTCGGGCTGTAGCAGGTAGCCTATGCCCATGCCTTTCAGTTTCAGCCTCTTGATGGCCACTAGCTGTCCCTGGTCCCCAGCTGGGCTCAGGCTCTGGCCCCCTTGGCTTCAGGCTGCCTCTGTTGCCCCTCTGGGCTCAGGGCCAGGCTTCTTGACCTCAGCCTGCCTGTGCCTTGTGCCCCTGCCCCTGGCAGGGCTCAACAGCGTGGTCCTCAAGCACTACTGTGGCCTCCTATCCTCCCCCATCAGCTACACCCAATCCACAGGTATAAACTAGAACAAAAATCCTAGCAACCACTTTAACCCCCAAACCCCTATCTAGGTCATCATACCACTACCAGGCCACCCTCCCACTCTCCAGCACTCTCTGTCGTGGGAGTACCTACCATGGCCTGCAGCTCCCACTCCCACTCCCCACCAGCCTGAACTGGAAGGAGCTCCTCTCTTGGCAGAGTACAGGGTGGCACTGCCCCTCTGCCTCAGGACCCCAGGATTATATCCCCTGGGCTCCTCCCCCTTCCAGTCATGTGTCCTCTTGACCAGCTGCCAGTGTGTTCCCTCACCTTAATGGGCAACTTGTTGCCTAGGCTGAAGTTGTTCCCGAGCTGCCTTCTCTCTTGCAGCTAACCCCTGTTCAACTGCCTGAGGCTCTTTCTGCTGCAGTCTCTCCCTTAAAGTAACTGGAGCCTCTGGCTCCCTGTAACAATCCCTTTTGATCTCTTCAACTCACCTTCACTTTTTTCAGCAGCACTCCCTCATT
>NW_005842695.1:209232-213541 GCF_000455745.1 Alligator sinensis
TTTCCCTACCCTTTAAAGCAAAGGTGTCAAACTCAGTCAGCCTGGCATGCTGCATGAGGGGAAATGGGGCTGGTTGGTAGGCTGGATCAGACCCACAGAGTGGCCCCATGAACTGTAGTCAGCACACAGCACCACTCCAGGATGGGCACCTCATACAGTGCAGCCCTGAGTCTTATCTGCATCAAGCACCAGCTCTGCTCCAGAGCTCATGAGCAGAGCTAGCATGAGGAATACACTGCATGTGGTGCCCATGCCAGACCAGCCCTGCGTGCTGACTCTGGTACACCAGGACAGTCTGTGGACCCAATCTGTTCTGGCTCCCAAGCCAGCGTGCAGGGTTGGTCCAGCATGGCTGCTATGTATAGCACCCATAGTGCTGGGTCTAGCCCCATGTGCCACAAGCAGTGCCCAACACACTTGCTCCATGTGCTGCATGTCATGTGCGGGGTTGGGCTGAAGCCCACAGGACAGACTGCAGGACTCCATGGGCCAGATCTGGCCTGTAGGCCATATCTTTGATGCCCCTGCTTAAATGTATTTAAAGGACCTTATTCCTTTCTATTTAGTATCCAGGGATGTCTATACACATGCAGGGCAGGCATTTCCAAAGGCTCTGTAACTTTTGTACATAAAGCATTTTAAGCTACAGAGCCTTAAAACTTAATGGACATTACACGGCTTGGTGGAAGTTTTGTGCTTTGTTGTAGTTCTGCAGAGTAGGTAGCAGGGGGCACTGGACGAGGCCGCAAGGAAGCCTACAATGACTCATTGAGCGTGAGTAATCTTCATGACTGACTGCAATGTGTGCGCACATGTGTGCATGTGTGAGATACACATGCGCACATGTGTGCATGTGTGAGATACACAACGGAGACTGCTTTGAGGCATGCTGATACCAAGCTTCAGAGCTAGCTATGCTTGGTGGTAGCAATTAGTAATTACCACTTTGAAAATCCCCCGTTAAATATACACGCAATAAAGGCAAATTATTAGGGGGGTGCGAAGCAGGCCGCATTCGATTTGGATTCAGATTCAGCCCAATTCAGGGGACAGTGATTCAATTCGCTGATTCGGATCACTGTCTCAATTCAATTTGGCCGAATTCGAATCTGAAGCTTCGATGCCGATTCGGAGAATCAGCGATTCAGCCATAGACATAGCTCTAAATGCTTTTTCTACATACCTTGCGGTACCAGGCATGGCTCGTGAATGCTGAGATAGTGGGGCGGATGGAGCATCCCACAGGAGTGCGGAGGAGGTGCTCCCATGCCCTCCCAGCTTGGCAAGCAACCACAGGGGTACCCTGGGTGCCACCCCAGACCCAGGATACACCAGTCACCGAGCCGGGGGGGGGGGACGGGGGACCCGCGCACGTTCCACAGTGGACCTCGAAGTGGACTGGAAGTGCTTCTAGTCCCACCATCTCAGCATTCACAAGTTGCTTGGTACCTTGAGGTCTGTAGAAAAAGCATATAAAGCTATCGCCAAATCGCTGAATCTCTCTGAATTGAACTGGAGGCATCGGAGAGATTAAAGGATCTCCTGATTGGATTCCGATTCAGAGATTCAGCAGCCAAATCGGGCCGAATCTCCTCTGAACTGAACCAGTGACTGAAGCTTCACACAGCCCTACAAACTATGTAGGCTGAGCTGCACTACCACAATTTGCCTTACATTTAAAACACATATCATGAGACATATCATTAAGGCAACTTCTGAAGTTATGCATGTGTATTAAGTGATGCCTTTAGAATGCATTAAAAGGCAAAACTTGGCACGTGTACACACTCCTGTTCTTCAAGAGTAAAAATAGAAAAAAGTTCACCTACTTTTCAGAAATGCACTGATTGCAAAATGCAAAACAAAGGGTTAATTTACAGTAGTAAGGAAAAGCAAAATAGGAAGTGATGTTCAGACTGAGGCCATATTCAGGCTGTGGAAAAAAACAGAATATTTTTCTCCTACTGCCCTAAGAAAAGCCCATAGCTAAAATATCTCTTCTAATCTTATTTTTTATTTCTAACCTGCATTTTATTATTCTCTTTGTAACTTATATGGTCCTACAGGACCATATTTATCTCCAGATGCTAATTACCATTAATCCTTTTTGCTAATTTTTCCCTTAGATCTAGATCCTTTCTTATACAAGGTATTCACCGGCCTTTCATGTCCTTGATCTAACTGATCTAACTCAATCATATTCTTGATCTAGTTGAAGTATATACAGTAATCGCAAGTCCCCACTAAAACAAAGAAAGACTGCTTGAACTTGCTCGAGCCTAGCAAAGTATAAACAGTTGTTATATGATTTTCCCCCATACAATGTTGCAAATGCACATTGTTGTAGCCTACTGAATGGCAAGTAAAATGAAAAATTTATAGTTCACTCCGCTCTCTTTTTTTAATGCTGTATAAGTACACTGTAGCACAGAATCAATTTAATGTTTAATGAAATTGGATCTTGACTGCTGTAATTTCAGAAAGTTTATTGTAGTTGCAAATTCTGGTTTTAGAGAAACTGCTGTTCGTTAGTGGTACATGGTACCAATGACTGCCTGCTAAATTAAGGCAGGGGGAGATTATAACAATCTACAGAGACATTATTTAAGGTAATCTTAGGTGTACCTATTGCTTGACCATATTCCATCAAGGAAAGATCAGAGGTAACCATAGCATGCAACAGATTCGTCACGTGGAAAGCTGCAAAAATCCACTTTCTTCTCTTTTTTTGTATTCTTCCATTAATCAGGCGGCAGGTTGCACCCAAATCTATAGCAGAAAACAACATGGACTGAACCTATTGAGTGTGGGACAGGGATGGTGAAATCTCTGCTCTGGGCTACAGGTGGTGCTGGTGAATGAAGCCTGATTCAACCCAAAGGCAATATTCCCCTCCTGTGTTTACCTAACATGTTCTTTTAAACAAATTGTTATGACCTTATCTTACTAAATGTTGTTCCTTTCCAGCTCAACCTTATTTGCGATCAGTCAAAAAGCTTTGCTGTGGAATGATGCGTAGCTAATCCTCTCTCCTCTCTAGAGGCAGAGGAGACTATCTTTACAGTACTCCAAACAGCTGAACAGAACAGGACAGGCTGAAAACTTTTGAGTGAATGGGCACTTTATGCCCATGTACCAATGGGAACCACAATCTGGGATTGAATCTTTTGCTGGTGAATCTCAATGACCGGTGTGATTGAAGACAAAAGATGTGTAGGCACAAGCCCTCACAAACCAGCAGGTATACCAGTAAAAAACATGCTAATTTTAAACTGCAGCTGAATTCACGCAGAGAATTGTTATAAGTATTCTTTTAGTGGTAATTGTAGCCAGGTCTACCCTAGGAAAGTTTGCCTACATCTTGTAACTACCAAACCTGTTCTAGTGTAGGTTAGTTCTTGTCTTTGTGAATGTGGGTACACGTAAAAGCGAAGAGAACCCAAATTACCCCCCTTTATATTCCCAAAGGGAGATAAAGTAATGACAAAGCAATGTCCTTTATTGGACCATTATTATAGAATGGAAAGCCCATACTATACCCTCTAAAAGGCTAAACCCAAGGTCACCCCAATATATGCTCCACAGAAATCCTGAAGGTACTCAGGAGTTGCCTTTGCACTGGAGCTCTTTTGGCCCTCCTCCAATATATAATAATCAAGAAGGATGTTCACTTTTACTTCCTTCTTGTGGAAAGTGATACCTTTCAGTAAGTGGTTCTCAACCTTTTCTGGCTCAAGGCCCCGCTCAAAAAATGCCAGCTCTTTGCTTTCATTAGTTTTTTTAGTCAATGGAAAAAATAACAGAACAAGTTTTAAGTTGCAAAGAACTCAGAAAGTCCACAACAGGGCAGAACACTTCTGACACTATGGAGTCCTAGGCTTATCTTGTGCATCATGTATAGTAGAGGTGTGCGAAACGGGCCCTATTCGATTTGGATTCGGCCTGAATCAGGGACAGTGATTTGATTTGTTGATTCAGATCACTGTCCCCAATTCAATTTGGCTGAATCCAAATCTGAAGATTCAATGCTGATTCGAGGAATCAGCGATTCAGCCACAGACACAGCTTTAAAAGTGTTTTCTACATACCTCGAGGTACCAGGTGTGGGTCGTGATCACTGCAATGCTGGAGAGGATGGAGCGTCCCACAGGAGCACAGGGCCCCCCCCCCGTATGCTCAGCGGCAAACCCGGAAGTGGACAGGAAATACTTCCAGTCCACTTCTAGGTTCACCGGATAGCGCGCTGGCCCTCCCCCCCCGCGCCCTCCCAGCTTGGTGATCGGCCGCAGGGGGACCCTGGGTGCCCCCC
>NW_005842695.1:213603-272072 GCF_000455745.1 Alligator sinensis
CCCCCCAGCAGACCCAGAAGGGGACACCAAGTGCTTCTGGTCCACTTCCGGGTCTGCTGCCGAGTGCACTGGGGACCCCCCCACGCTCCTGTGGGATACTCCATCCGCCCCACCATCGCAGTATTCATGAGCTGCCTGCTATCTTGAGGTATGTAGAAGAAACATTTAAAGCTGTGTCTATGTCTGAATCGTTGAAACTTTCCAAATCTCTCTGAATCAATTCAGGGGATTCTGATTCAATTCAGAGAGATCAAAGGATCTCCTGATTCGATTTGGAGATTGGGACATCAAATTGGGCCGAATCTCTGCCAAATTGAATCAGTGACTGAAGCTTCACACAGCCCTAATGTATAGGTATTTGTGCATCTAACAGTGAAAATATTGAGCTACATCCCACAGCATTCAACCAAAGGGATCTCTGGTTGAGAATCTCTGCTTTAAGTCATCAAACCAGTTGAGGAAGAAATGCTACCTTTTTCTTTCTCTAAATTTCCCTTTCCCCCATATCTGAATATTCATTCCATGTTGAATTTCTTTTTGAATTTCCCAGTTCATATTTGTTATCCCCTTAGATCCTTCTTTATTTCTTAATCATTCCATACAATGTTTTATATTCTGTGAATTTTATTAATGTGATGCTTACTCTCCCTTCTATATTATTAATAGAAATACCAAACAGGAGCGATCCTTTTATAACCTTATTCGATTCCTCCTAACAACCTACACTTTGTTGTTTACCTTACCACTATTTGACATTTTTTTACAGTTTTTTTTTTTATCCTTCTGGTGCTTCTATACCAGTCAATTATAATTCTAGAGCAATATTCAGTTACAAAGTTGTGAACATATTATCTCACGTCAGACATAAAGCACATGCTGCTCATATAGTCCTTATTTGTTCGTAATATTTTCTAGTTTGAACCACAACGACTAAAACGTATTTATGATTACATAAAGTTAAATAATGAATTGTAAAAAAGTTGACTGGTGAGCTTTTAAACCTCCTTTTTTCTTTTTCTGAAGACCAGTTAGAGAGCAGAAGACGACAGACACTGGTTTCTACCACATTAGGGCAATCTGTTGCAGTGCATCTGTGTTTAGGATATTCAAAGTCTGTAGTACTTAGAGAAATGTAACTCATGTTAATTGAATGCTAATTATATGTGCAATTATTTTGGATTATAGTGAGCAATAAGAGATAGTGCCTTAACATTCAATAAGAGTCCTCAAGCCATCATTTGGAAATTTGAACTAATTAAGAGGCTTGGGGTCTGCCTACATCATTCCCCATGTGCTCTTTCTTTCAGGAGTTCAATGTTGCCTGACAGTGTCACATATAAATCTTTTTTTTAAAAATATACCATATTTTTTTGCATACAACATGCCTATAGACCAAACAATTCACCTTGTTATGGAAGGTGGAATATAGAAAAAAAGATTTTTCCAGTTTTATGGCCAACTGCGTGACACAGTAAATCCTCCTGGGAAAATGTAGCGTCTAGGAAGTGTGGCAGCAGGAAGTTCCTGGTGTTACCTGTCTCATCCAGACTGTTTCCTTGGATGCCACACGTCCTGGACACTTTGTTTCCAGGATGATTTAATGCCACACAAGGCCCCTGACCCTTGCAAGGGCACTAGCAAGACTGTTAATTCTTTACTATAAGGAGTTTTTTTATACCTCCAGGCTCTTTTTTTTCTAGTAAAGAAAACAGTTTCCCCACCTAAAATATGTACCTCAGCTTGGCAGGAGAGGGCTGATTTGGGGAGGAAAATACATGTTGTATGGGAGGAAATACAGTATACTGATGAAGTGGGGTGCAGTGGAAGAAAAATGGTTAAAATACTGGGCCTTAGCGAGCCTGAAAAACTATTACTAGTGCAAAACACTTATATAACAGCTAAAGGTGAGTGTGAAAATGGGGATAGAGAGAGAGTAGGCAGGGAAGATCAGTTAATTAGAATTTTTCCTGATTTGATATATCAATATATTTGATTTTTTTAATCTACAGTTTTCTATTAATATTGGCTTAAAGGATAATATTTTCTCACCTTTACTCCATCTTAACTAAATTTGTGTACTTGGGAACTTACTTTGAATTTAGCCTAAGAAGATATTATCTTATGCCAATATTACTGGCAAAAAATAATAATATGAAGGCAAAGTTCAAACTATCCATATCATGTAGTTATGTGTATAGCTTAAAGAAAGAAAAATATTCCCTGAAAGCCTAAATTCCTAAACATGAGGCCAAAATAATGCAGCTAAAAATAAGTGTTTTCCTTAAGAAGCTGTGCACGGTGCATATTTTGGCTTTTTTTTTTCCTATTGTAGCATCCTGCACTGCTACTTTGCCAGTGGTAACAATAGAAGGAAAACAGAAATTTAGGTGGCTACTAAAGTTTTAGGCACCATGTTGCGTAACTGATGGAAGCAGATCAGCATAAAAGTATGGTACCTGAAAAAGTGGTGCTGTTTCTTATATTAACACAGCAGAATTAGGAGCTGAACCAATAGGAGTTTTTGGAGCAAAATGCCAAACACAAAAACCTGAGCAAACTGGGGCCAGGAGAATTTTTTCAGGATGTGTTCCATCGTGGGCAGATCTAGAATTTCGAAAAAGCTGCACATGGTGAGGCCTGGGGCTGTATTATTCTTTTTAAGACTGAAGCAAAAACAAATATAACTTAATTGGAATAAGTTTAAAACAATTTTCAGGGCTGTGAAATAGGAGCTCTGTTACCAGAAGCGGCTAACAGACAGCAGAATTGCAGAACAAAGGCTAGCTTGATTGGTAGAAAGTCAACACCATTAAAAAGAAGAGGGGGTCATTAACACTTGTGGAGTTAAGAGTTTAGTAGGGATCAGACAGATGATAATGAGCCATGAAGTCAAGCAACTCCCTCACTGCTGCCTGACTAGTAATGCTGCTGCCATTGGCAGGCAAGGTTCTTTGGGGAGATGTGATATCTTTTATTAGACCAACTGAGTAGTTGGGGAAATGTTTTTTTGCAAGCTTTTGTGCACAAGCACACTTCTTACAACCTAAAACCCTGCTGCCATTACCAGACAGTTGGTTTTAATATTTAGGTGGACCAGGAATGTGGTGGGGGGAAGGTTTACAATTGCGCCACTGCACCCCCCCTTCCACCCCTGCATTCCATCATCAACATCACATATCTGAACAAGCATCTACCTAAGGCAAACGGAGTCAGGAAAAGATATGGGGAAAACCTATCCTAATGCTTGCCACCCATTCCTCCATTTCATTAGCTGAGGATGGAATCCAACTGCACAGAATTAAATGAAGCTTGGACAGAAGCACCAAGTCAGCAACCAACATACCGAAAAAGGTCCATAAATTACAAGGGGCTGGGAAAGGCAGAAGTAATTAGCACTACACCGATCTCAATATCTTGGCCTTTTTTATAATTAGCAGACAAGCAATTTGAAAACCACAGCCTTGCACAAGAATCATTGTCGTTATTTTCCAACGGGAGTGCAGAATGCTGGCAGGGAATGGATGACATTCACTTCACTCATTCCATCCTGTCTCATTATAAGAATTGGTCAGACACTAGTGAAGGAAAACCCAGGAAAATAAAATACAAGTCGCATTTCTCTTTCACATTCTAATTCTCAGCCTTGAAATAAAAACTGGAGAGGCTACGATTCCTTTTCAAGTTCTTCAAAGGAATTTAAAAATATGCAGCTACATCCAAAAGAGACATTTAGTATACACAAAGAGTCTTAACTCGTGGGTTGACTGTCTAACTGTTCTGTAATATCTCACAAAGTTTTTAAAGTACTGAAATATTTTCCTTTCTTGGTAATAGTTTACTTGCAAATACACAGTCACTCTAATTTAATCTTCTCTTTAACAAGTCAATTAGGGAAACAATACATTAAATTAATTAAAAAATTGTATTGTATTTCTGTCAAATCCCTGTGTTCTTCCCCCTTAAATGGCCTCTCTCAAAATGAAGAAATCTTTCTTAGTACTATCAGGAAAGGAGGGCATGGACGGAAGGTTTTTCAATTGCTGGAGGGAGCTCTCTCTCAGCAGGAGGCCAGCCTGGGTAGGACAGGAAATAGGCACCTGTAGCAGGCGTACCAGTATACCTAGGTTTCATCAGGAAACCTAGTTCAAAAGAGAACAAGCCCCCAAAAGGGAAGAAGGAATACAAACCATCAATGGAAAATGATGCGAGTAAGACACCGTAATGCTGGTGGATGCTGGACCACTAAAGAAGCAAGCTGAAACTAGGAAAAATACCAAATCAGTCCGAACAACGGAGTAACCTCTTCAAATCAGCACGTTTGTAGTAAATGAGCGTATCCGACTTCTCGGTTCAGATACGTCACGTTCTTTTTTACTTTCCATTGCTGAGGACAGAGACAGACACGACGATTGGTAAAATCTTGTGTGCAAATTCACAGAAAACTCAAATAAAGTCTAATTCTCACCGTTTCTAACCGGGAGGAATCACCTGGAGAGAATCTTCATTGTGCGAAACAATTCTGGCTGCGTGAAGGCAGCGAGACATTTCTGGTTTCAACATAGCTCAAAACTATGACCACTAATTCAACCAACTAACTCTCATATGTGGGGTTGGCGTAAATGGGTGTCACTGGTTTAATAAAGTGCATTATTCTGGCTGTCAAGCACAAAATGAACTTCTTACGACTTCTCTAACTTGAAGCGTCTTGGAGCATCATCCTCACTGAAAGGACGTTAAGTAAAGAACATTCGTGCTTATCCTGGCAGGCTAAAATCAAAGCAAAAGATCAATAACATTGTTTCACAATGGATTTGGCCAGGCAATGTTTTTAAAAAATGTTACAGTACTAAAAGCCAAAGATCATACAATTCCTTCAAGTAGGAGATCATGTCACTGAAGGGTGTCTACAATGGGACTAGATTTTATACCCTCTTAGAGATGCATCACAGAGGGAGAGGGGACTATGGTGCCTCCCATCCCAATCCTAGACAGCTCTAGATTCAAAGTTGTGTGATTTTTTAATGAGACCAAAATTACAGAAGCTTCCCAGCCATCGCTGCCCAGGATTTCCTCAGCGCAGCATGCCAATCCCACGGTCCATCCCCTGATCCTGGCCATATCACTGCCCCAAACTCCTCTATCAGAGTTTACAACAGCTTATTGACTGTCTTCTGCAACCTTCCCTAGAAAAGCCTCCCCTTGCCATAACTGCCCTAGCCTTTATCCTGCCCCCACACTTGTACACCATAACAGATCTAACACAAAAAAGGTCTAAAAAAGGTTTCACATCGTCTGAAAGGCCACTCCACAAAGCAATCCTAAGGTCTTTAAAGGGTCTGTAAAATATTCTCTAAGAGGGACTTCCAAGATAACTGCGAATGCATCTGAGTGGGCCAATCCACAATATTTTAGAAGATGCGATATTAAGAATGTGTTTGGTTCTTGGAACAAAGGGGCTTTGTTAACTCTACATCTTAAATATCTGTGACTGCTGGTACCTAACACTGATATTCAGGCAGCAGCGGAGCAGCTCGATTTTACAGTTTCCATAGTGCCAGGAACATTAAGAAAAACAGTACCATGTCCGATATAAGAATTTTAAGCGCATATATGGTGCTGGTGATTTTTGTGACTCATATGCCATTGTACTGTTTTCTCTCTTCTGGTGTGTATTAATTTATGGGACAGATCACAAGAGATGAGGCCGATAGATTTTTCCCCCCCTGAATTTAAATAAATAAATAAATCCTAGCGCTGTGGTGACACAGACAAGCAATTGATCTATATTAATAGGATGTTGAATATTTAATATGGCTGTATGAGGTCATGCCAATGGAACAGTAACATTGCTTTTCAAATTGCATGTTGCTTTTGCAGGGTAGAGAGGTTGAAAGAAACAGCAGAAGATGTCTGGATATATGATTTATTTGCCCAAGCAACACGTCTTCTTAACTCAATAGATGGAGAACAATGTCATTCATGACTTATTACTTCTTGTGAAACTAAACATCAAAAGGAATTATGTAGGCCTGCATGATGTCTTGACCTTTCATTAACCATTTCATTTAATGAAAAGAAAATCAGGTAATAAAGAAAAGCACAATTGGGAAGGAAAGGGCTGGGAATTGATTGCTTTTTTTCCCCCCATCTCATACCTGAGACATCACAAACACAGCCCTGCATTTTTCTCATCCAACCCCCTCAAAATTTCCCTATCAAGGATTCACTGATCATTAAACCGGTTTGTATGAGCCTATAGAGGGAAAGTATTCCATCTGGTAACTTAAAAAAGAAGCTAAAGCTAAATCAAAATCTGATCTATCGTGTGCCCAGAAATACATGCCACCAAATACCTCCGCTGTGGTAGAAGTCCATGTTGGTGCAGAAATATATTTTCTCAGCCTTTTAAAATGACTTTTCCTCCTATGAAGCTATCCTGGAGTGAAGGTGCCATCCTAGGAAGCATCATTTTGTGATGCTCAGCACCCTACCGTTTCAGAACATCAATAATTTCTTCAGAGGTGCAAACGTTGTACCAGAACATTTTCCAGCAGTGTAGCTAATTTCTTTTGCAATTAGAGATGCTGATAATGTTCCCGCAATAAAGTATGATAATTCCTCCTCCTTTCCTTCTTCCTTGATATTCTTTACTTTCCTTAACTGTTTTTGATTTCTTCCAGGTCCTTCCATTCTGCCCCATTTTTCCTTTTTCCTACTACAGAGCTGGGGCACCCCACTAAAAACAGCTCTACTTATTCATCTCTCTCCATTATCAGCTGCATTGAGAGATCTGTCACCGAACCCATTTTTGAATTTGTGTAATGTATGACCTGTTAATTTCATAGAAAGCAATTTTTTAAGCAAGATATCATGTACTACTAAATCAAAAAAACTTGGGGAAAGCCACGTATGCTCTCTCAACATTTTCAGACAAGATTATTTGGGTAAATGTGATATCGTTTATTAGACCAACTGGAAAGTTGGAAAAATTGTTCTTTACAAGCTTTCGGGCACAAACACCCTTCTTTCAGGTATATGCCTGAAGGGAGCTTGCAACTTAAATCTTGTAAAGAACAATGTTTCCAATTACTCGGCTGGTCTAATAAATGATATCACATTTACCCAAATAACCTTGTCTGCCTATGTCCATAGATCAACACGGCTACAACCAACACCCGCAATCTCAACATTGTTGCCTTTATCGTGAGGTTACCATTTGCATCAATCAATGGATTTATGCATAACATAGGATTTTTTTTTTGCTTCCTAATACGTTTTTTTTTTAAGTCTTCATGCTTTCTGGTGGTTTGTTGTGTGGTCAACTGTTAGTCAAAACCTCACACCTTCAGCTCAATCAAAGCTACTTACACTTTAGGTAGATAAAGTTTCTTCATTCTGATAGTACTAGAGGAAAATGGCCATGGAAAAGACTTACCTGATACAGAGTGGAGGCGGCGGGACACCACGCTGGAAGATAAAAGCAGCAAAAGTGAAACGGCGGCAGGCAGAGAAGCCACGGAAAAATACAAAAAGGAAAAAAAAATGGCTGAGCCCGAAGGAGCCAGGATTGACAGCCCCATTGGTGTGAGCACACTTTATAACAGTGTGCCAGGACCAATTGGGCAGCCAGACCCCCGGGCCCAAGATAAAAAGCCCAGAGGAAGACAAGTGGAGGGGACCGGAAGTGGTGTCCCCAGCCAGCCTGGAGGGGCCAGAGAACACAAGCAGCTCCAGTGAGGGGACCTGGTAGTTACCCCAGAAAGGGGTCTCCACGATAGCACGGGGCCAGAGAGGGCCCGAGGATTGGTCTACAGAACTGACGTGAACCAAGAAAGCCGGCAGCAGAGACTGAAGCCCAGCAGGACTTGGCAGAGCTGGGATACAGGTGAGACAGACAGATGGCAAGTACCAAGCCCGGGGCAGAGGCGACACATCGTGGGACGGACCGGTACTGAGGCTGGACAATATGTAGTTGGAAATGAGAAAAGCCCGGAGAAACGCTCGGGATAGTAACATCTCCCGCACCCGGCAGCCATCATAGTCCAGGAACCCGAGCCCCGAAGATGGCACAGGACATCAGCCTCAACAACGCAGGTGACGACATTAAGGTTGGCGTTAGGCAGGGTGTAGGGGAGGTCGGAGCCCCACAAAGGCAGAACAGCTGGAACAACCGAGGGGAAACACTAAGGGGAGACAGGACCAAAACATCGTCCTCCCAATCTGAAGGGAATCATCATCAAAGACATGGCAGACGAGGTCCCCTGGTGAACTAACCCAAAGTCGTTCCAATATCCAAGCTGTTCATCCCTGAGAATAATGGCGAGGCTAGAGAGGAATCCGCATACGAGACACACTGGAGAGAGACACGGAAGACTACAATGGCACTTCCAGTACAGGTCACGATTGCTGGTGTTATGTTATAAGTGTGGTGAACCTGTGCCCATAAAACAAAGACCTCCTAACTCCCTCCTGCAAACTCCACTCCATAGGAGCTCTACAATTAGCCATATGTTGTTTGCAGCTCAAATGTTCAGCCTTAGCTGGCTTTTAAGCCTTGCCAAAACCAGGCAAGCACCACCCCCTTGTTCAGGGCTGTCAGCAAGGTCTCTGGAACGAAAGCCCAAGCACTACATCAAAGCCACACACCTAAAACCAAGTGCTCGGAGAAGCACTCAAGCACTCAAAAGCCTGCTCCCCACTGCAAAACCCTTGGCAGGTTCCTGGGGAACTTCATACTCACACAGAATATACACAGCAATATTTCCTTGTTGCCACACTCTTAAGCTCCTTGAAACTTGCTGTTATTCTCTCCAAAGACTATAATTGAAAGTTATAAGTTATAAAAATTGATTTATCCTTGCTGAAGGACTATTTAAAATGATCTCAACTAACTGAAATTTAAAGTTTAAAAACCACATCAATAGTTGTATCCTCAACATTTATTTAAAAGAAGGCTTGGAACAGACCAATATAATATAATTTAAAAATGAATTCAACAGTTGTTTTTGCTCCCTCCGAGTGCCGTTATTGTCGGTCATATAATTAAGTGAATATACCGATGATAGAATACACAAAACAGTGGGGAGGACAGACAAGAACAGAAGCTTCATGCAGCTTATAAGCCTTTTGGCTCAGCACAGTGAGGAAAACTTCTCTAATGTATTAGAGAAAAAGAATTAAAGAAATAACCAGAGAGAAACAACAAGAACAAAACCATGCTGATATATTTGCATCAGGTTTGAATCAATCCAGATGGTGCTCTACTAATGGTGTGATGTACTATCATAAATAATGTATCATTTGCTTAATATTTTTAACCATTTCATTTAAAATCAGTGAAGTCAGCAATAAGAGTGCAACTTGAACCGCTTTAATATGAATAAAAGAAAAGATTTCCATGCATCATCACCACAGTATCACCAGTGTCATGGAGCCCCTGGATCCTGACACTGATCCCAGGGTGTAGGGGTGGCACAGGGCCCCTGGGGCCCAATCCTGGCACTAAGGATCTAATCCAGCATGCAAACTGTCCCCACACCCTCATCTGGCCCTGGGGCCAAAAGATTGAGTGCCACTGCTCTACACTGTCATATATTTTAGCTAAGGACTACTTAGAGTGTTTTAAAACTAATTTTAATCTTCTGTAAAAGAAAAGTAGGTTTCTTCTCCCCGCTTCCCTCCTTTCCATATAGTTGTCAAATATGACAACTCACTTTTTGTGCACACAGAAAACAGTCTGCTGACCTCACTGCCTCTCTCATTTTTTTCCAGTAGTTCTTGATGTCCCCATTTTGTTAGCTCTTTCTATGTACTGTTCCAATTTTGCTGGAGTAGAAACAAAGGATTCAGTCAAGTTCCTCCACAGGACTGAAAAATCCATCCATACTTCAATACCTTTTTCTTACTTCATTTCATAACACTACATACCAAGAGTCTTATACTTGGCTTTCCTTCTCATTATCTTCTCAGAGCACTTCCTCTCAAAACTAACTAACTGAGACTAGTTATTTTTGTAATGTTTCCCCATCCACATAATGATGGTATCTATATGACATTTACTTTAAACTGCATCTGATCTCTTCATTTTATGCTAATTTAATCTTAAACCAGGTATGTTCTATCCTACTTCTGTGATTATCCCAGAATAGTCCATTGAAACCAAAATATTTGCTTTTTCAGCAATACTGTATAATTAATTAAGCACCTAGTTTGAGGTTGATGGATTTCAGAATGGACACTGATAAAGTAAACCTTACTTTCTTCTGAATTGGAAATAAACTATTATCTATAATGTGTAAAACACTGAACTTTTCTTTTGCTGGCTTCTTTAACTGTAGGCTTTAAATCTTTTTTTTAACATTAGGCTACAGTTTTATGAACCCAGATTTGATTCCTATCAGACCTTTTTGTTTTTAATCTTGTCCTAAAATTACTGAGCTGTTTTGAAGTTCTTGCCCATTAAACTAATATTGAGATTTCTTTTTTTTAGCCAAAACAATACTTTTTTTTGGAACTGACCAGGCTTTGTGTAGTGGTTTTCTTTCTGGGGAGCCAAAGACTGCAGATACCACACCCATATGCTAAAGTGGGGGTGGGCAAAATACGGCCCACAGGCGGCATCTGGCCTGCTATGCCATTCTATCTGGCCTGTGGGGCCCCTAAAAAATTTAGAAAATTAATTATTATCTGCTCCTGGCTGGCTGTCAAAGATGACAAGGCACCAGTGGCAGCAGGACTTGGGGGGAGTGGGTGGCAGGACACAACAGTCACAAGACCCATCAGACCCCGCCCCACCCATACCCCCCCAAACCAGAAGTCTGTGCCTATCAGCGTCTTGTGGCTGGTGACCCTGGGGCTGTTCCCTGCTTCCCTCAATCCAGGACTACAACTCAGCTAAGAATACGGGGGAGAGGGATGGACCATGGTGATCACCCCAGTCCTTGGGACCAGGCCAGGCCGGCTCCTGCTGAGTCCTGTAGTCTCGGTCATGCAGCCAGGAACAACGTGGTACCGGAACAGCCAGCAGGTGGGCAGGAGGGTGGGGAGAAGCAGTGGCGGTGGGTGGGAATGTGGGGAAATGGTGGTGGCAGTGGCGGCAGGTGGGGAAGCAAGTGGCAGCAAGTGGGTGGACAGGCATAAGCACAGTGACAGTTGGGCAGGAGCATGGGGCCTGCACTGGTGCCCTCAGGCCAGGACCAGTGGGGGTCCACAGGGAGGCGGCAGAAGCATGGGGCCTGGGCTGGCAGGGGCTCTATGAAGCTGAGCTGGGCTGTGCCAGCAGGGAGAGGAGGGATCCAGCCCAGCTGGCTCCCAGCCAGCTCCCCACACTCCCTGCTGGTGCAGCCCAGCCCGGCTTCATGCAGCCCCTGCCAGCCTAGGCCCCGTGCTCCTGCCGCCCCACTCTGGGTCCCCACTGGCCCTGGGGCACCAGTGCAGGCCCTGCACTCCCACCAGCTGTCACTGCACTCACATACATCTGCCCACTCACTGCCGCTCACCTCCCCACCTACTGCAACTGCCACCACCATTCCCCAACTTTCCCACCTGCTGCCACCGTTTCTCCCTGCCCGCTCACCAGCCGCTCTGGCACCATGTGGTTCCTGGCTGCATCACTGAGACTGCAGGACTCAGCAAGAGCCAGCCCAGCCCGTGCAATTCTTGGCTGGCTCTGTGCAGTGCAGCTGGGAATTGCATGGTACTGGAGCAGCGAGGGCGGGATGGGGAAGCGGCAGTGGGTGGGAAGGTAGGGAAGCAGCAGAAGAGCAGCAGTGGCAGACGGGCGGGGAAAGTTGCGGTGAACGGGAACATGGGGCCTGCACCAGTGCACTGGGACAAGGAACGGCAGGAGCACGGAGCCTGGGCTCACAGAAGCGCTGGCATGGGCTCCACCTGCCGCTGCAGGGATCGTGGGCAATGAGGGAGGGAGGGTGTGTGTATTCAAGGGCAAGTCCCACATGCACACCCCACCATACACACCCCCTCACACTGCCATACATGCAGACCCCACACCTCCTCACACACCCCAGCCATCCTCCTCCCCACACACACACAGGCTCCTACAAACCCCATACCCACCCACACCCCACATATCCCCACACACACGCACATGCTCCCTCATCCCACATAAACATAACAACACCCCCAACCCCATACACACCCGCACCCTCCACAAACTCCCTCATGCACACACACACCCCTTCCCCAACATACCCACAGCCCCCCACAAACCCATACCCACCCACCCATACCCTCCCACAATATACGAGAGTAAGACTTCATTTTAAGCTATTATACAATCATCTCTATGTACACTGCACAAACACATGTAAATCAGGACAAAAATATTTTTTTTAAATCAAATTAATGAATGATGTAGTAGATGTTTGATTTTTAGAATATAATTTGGCATTTTTATGGTTCCAAGATGGCAAACCCCCTTGCTGAGAAGGAGTACTTCTAGGGGCAAGGGGAGGGACTTCTTGTGGTAAAGGTTAGGGGGTTAGGGAGCAGAACTTCCAGTCCCATGATGGTGACCAGGGGGTGGGGAACCTGTCAAGGGGCGGGGCTACCCATGCAGCCCTCAACCGTTTGCCAAAACTCAGTAAGAGCCCTCCACCCGAAATAATTGCCCACCCCTGTGCTAAAGCTCATGGCTCAAGAGGAAAGGGAGAAGCCTTTTTCCAGATAGCAGTTCCCTCTTCAAACTTTCTAGAACTCTTAAAGATCTCAGTGGATGCCTTTCCCACCATAAACATGAACTTAATCTGTATGAATGACAGTGTGAGAAGCAAGTCTGGACTCCAGACTGGTGGACTCCCTTGCAATACCTTCCCAAATGCACAATTAACCCACAGCATATGATATGATAACAGTATATCCACTTCCCAAAGTAACTCTATATCTATACAATGTAGCACATTCTATAGACATGCTAGTTAAGTTGGGTCCTCTATATTTTTCTGTTAAACATGATATACTCTTTATTTACAATTATGTAAAAAAGTCTGTGAGCAAAGCCTGCATAAGACTAGACTGAAAGGACGGACTCTAAGAATAAGCACCCAGCATAATATGTCTGTTGCAGGTCAAAGTTAATAATGCACAAATCACCTTAGAACCATGCAAGTACCGCCCCCCCATCCAGACTCGCCTGTCTTGACAAACATATTAACAGAGTATTAAACATTGATACTATTCCAGTTGGGTTTTCATAATCATCATCACTGGCCTAAGGCATGTTCCATTGATACAGGAACTGGAAATGACAATACACCCTACGCTGTTGCAAGAGACAGACTATCTATTATGTTTCCCATATCCAATTCCATTATTCAGAATCCAGGATAATACTGTCCCTGGTTCTCTTAATATTATACACAATAGCACCAACATTTTCCTGAAAAACCTCCAATTACCACAGAATTTTGCTTAGGGATTTTATGAGCTACTGACTAAAGTTAATCATGAAGAGAAAACTATAGCTACTAATTGTTGAGGTTGTAGGAGAATATATTGTGATGATTATCAAATGAATCAAGCTAGCATTGAAATATACCACATTGATCTGCTTACTCAGTATACTGCATTTCATACTATATTTCTTACATTAACTTTCCAAAATGAATTATGCAGTGTGTTTTTGCTCATCGCCTTAGTAACGACAGGAAACCACCCCGGTTTGGATACGAGAGCAAGCACTGTTCCAGACAAAATAATAAAACAAGTGCAATACCCAAGGCAAAAATCAGCAATACAGTCCTCTGGGAAAATAAACATTATAAAGAGATATTTATACCATCATACTTAAACTAGAGGACGGTTTTCTGTTACAAACCCAACTCTGACTCCTTTTCCAACTGAAAAGAAATTTGAAAATTCCCCTCTCCATTTCCTTGAAATTTCATATGGATTACCTCATGCAAGTGCAGAATTTCCCTGGCTATTTTGAGGCAAATTATTGGCACACCAACGGAGAGAGATGATGGTTAAATGGCCCTTAAAACAATCCTTCCAGTTTATCTCAGAAGCAGATTGTTAGAAAGGTAAATATTTTCACCCCTTTGACCTCTGGGAGGAGCTACAAGGATACATTTCATTTTAAAATGTTTTCCTCTGCTCTGATTAGGAACACAATAATAGTTACAATCAGAGATCCTGGTTTTCTGTGATTAAAAAAATCCCCAATTTTCAGATTAAAAAAAGGAACCCCAAATCCCACATTTTTCCGTGATCAAAATGAAACACCACCACCAACATACAAATATATATATATATATTATATTATTTAGATATATATATAATTTGGATCCCACATTTTCGATCCCAATGTTGGATTCCACATTTTTCCGTGATCAAAATGAAGCACCACCACCACTAATATATTATATTATTTATATATTAGTGGTGGTGGTGCTTCATTTTGATCATAGAAAAATGTGAGATTTTGGGTTCCTTTTTTTAATCTGAAAATTGGGGAATTTTTTAATCACAGAAAACCAGGATCCCTGCTCATATTTGCCAAACTTCCGAAACAAGAATGCCTGCATCAGCTATCCGCTGTATCATCCATTCCAACAGATACTTGCTTTCATTTTATCTTACCTTAAAGGGACAGCAGTTTCACCATCTTGCTTTTTACAGTTATAGGTATATCTAATCTCCCAAGCTTCATTCCCACCCTGACAATAGTCTTCCTGCTTGCTGAGCTCTGGAACTTTTGCAGCCATTTTGACAATTTGCCTGCTTTTACTCTTTTGTTGAGCAATATGTACTCTCCTAAGTAAACCACTATAGATGTGGTTTAAGATGTCCATAGACAGAGGCAAAATGCCAAAAAAAAGAATACTTAGAAATATATCAATATATCTTCAGATCTTTGTGTTTCTGTCTGAACTGACAAAGAGGGTAACTTGACTTGAAATATTAAGTATGTATGATAATTGACATAATATGACAAGATCGAACAGTCACAAACTCCTCTGTGACCATTTCAGCTGGACATAAGAAAGAACTTCTTTACTGTCCAAGCCCCCAAGGTCTGGAACAGCCTGCCACCGGAAGTGGTTCAAGCACCTACTTCGAACGCCTTCAAGAGAAACCTGGATGTTTACCTTGCAGGGGGCTGGACTCGATGATCTTCCAAGGTCCCTTCCAGCCCTGATGTCTATGAAATCTATTAAATATAATTTGAATACTAGGGCAGGGATACAGCAGCATGATGCACTTTAGCTCTGTATTTCCACTATTTAGAATTCTTTTAACGTAACCTTAACACTGAATTTTTCTGGCCTTCAGATATGTTTTCCTTAAACTCTGCAATATCCCATTATTTTGTTGTTGTTGTTTTTAAATGACCGATTGATCTAAAATCCTGAACTCCATCTCTTAAAAATCTTTTTGAAGGAACGTATGGGTCAGTTTAACAATTACTGGAGAAATCATTGCATCTGGGTCTCAGATGGTACTTTTCATCCAAATAAAGATGAACTAGACAAACCCCATAAAGCATTTATATAAAAGATACCATTTCACTACTACTGATTGAAAATATTTAATTTAGGTTAGATCACTCTGTTCTGCTCCCTCGAGATCTTAAAAAAAAACACAGAGATTTTAATAGCGAGACAGGTAACACTTCTAAGAGCTCATGCAGCAACTTGTCCTAGTGCTCTGTGTCTAACACTATTGCTAAAATGTTTTCACTGCATCTGTGATTCAGTTTGTTCCAGTTTTATAACTCCTGCTGTAAATTGGCCCTTCACACTGTTTGACATATGGATTATGTAAAATTGAGGGGTTATAATGCATACTTTTGCTACAAATTTTGCAATAAGAAAGTTGATGCTCATAAATATGTTGTACAGTGCCAAAATGTAGAACCTGCCAGACATAATGATTTACAAGACCATGCTGTCGTGCCTGATATATGGGATTATATTACTGGTCTAAATAATCTGGCAGTATAGGAAGGAGGTAACCCCCCCCCCGTCTAAATATACTTAACCATTTGTATAGTGGATGTGCAGGGAACCAGCTCCTGAGCTTCACAGGTAAACAGTGTATAGTAACACTTAACAACCATATATATGTTCTAAGTGCTGTACACACTAATTAATCCTCACAACACCTCTATGAAGTAGGTTAGTAAGTATTAGCATATGCCCTGAAGCATAACATTTGATTACCTTTATCATCATTTTAGCTTTCATGAGGATAAATGTTACTAGTCATCATAAAATGATCCATTATTTTTCTTTTATATCCAGCTATAGCATTTAACTTGAAAACATCCTGTGGCACTGAATTTCACAGGTTGAGTAGGGATACCACCAAGTTTATTTTTACTTTTAATAAATTAACAGGTTTAACCACTGCTCTCACACGAGACGCTTTACAAATTAAAACACTAATATATTTTCAGTGGTTCTTTCCATGCCTCAACGTAGAATGATACTTGCCTTTCTAGTACCTTCTCCTATAGGTGCACATTCCGCTTGGATTACCACGTGGCACATCACAGTAGCTCAGTATAATACAACACATCGTATTTCTTCCCCTGTTTGAAGGTTCTCAAGCTTCATAGATTTCATAGACATTCGGGCTGGAAGGGACCCCGGAAGATCATCGAGTTCAGGCCCCTGCCCCAGGGGCAGGAAGTCAGCAGGGATCACAGGATCCCAGCAAGATAAACATCCAAATGCGTCTCAAAGGTGTTCAAAGTGGGTGCTTGAACCACCTCTGGAGGCAGTCTATTCCAAAGCTTGGGGGCTCAGACAGTGAAGAAGCTCTTCCTTATATCCAACCTGAATCGGTCGCGGCAGAGTTTGTGACCGTTTGATTTTGTCTTCCCTTGTGGTGCTCTGGTGAACAGACGTTCTCCCAGATCCTGATGAGCACCCCTGATAAATTTATAGGTAGCCATCAGATCACCCCTGAGCCTGCACTCTTATAGGCTGAAGAGTCCCATAGCTCTCAGCCTCTCATCATAAGGCCTGTTTTCCTAACTTCTGATCATGTGCGTGGCTCTCCTCTGGACTCTCTCAAGCTTCTCCACATCCTTTTTGAATTGCGTAGCCCAAAACCAGACGCAGTACTCCAGCTGCGGCTTCACCAAGGCTGGGTACAACGGGAGCATGACATCCAGGATTTGCTTGAGACGCATCTATGGATACAAGCCAGCAGTTTGCTCGCTTTACTAGCCGCAGCATCACATTGAAGTCTCATGTTCATCTTGTGGTCAATCATGACCCCCAAGTCCCTTTCATCTGTAGTGCTAACCGGTTTCTTTGTTTTGAATACCACTATCCACTGGGCAGATATTTTCACTGAACTATCTACAAAGATTCATGGAGCCACCTAAAACATGCCCTCAGGATATCCTGCTAATTCAAAGCCCATAAACTTTATTCTCACAGTCAACATTTATTGACTTTATTATCAGCCAAAAAACCAGTTATTGGCTGATGTTGCTAACTGGATGCTCCTTCCTTCCCTCAAATCATAAATAAATAAGTTAAAACACAAGATCCAATATCAAATGACGAGATACCCTCATAACTTCTGCCTTTTTCGAAGAATAATCAACTTCTAACTTGGAGCAGTTTTTAATCCACAACACCAGTTAACTTTCTTGTTTCACGGTAAATCATTTTCCTTAGCGATAAACTGAAAAGCTGCAAGTTATAAACATGTTCATAAGATTCCAAAAGCAGGATCGAGTAAATGATTAGTTTAGAAAATGTAATCTAGTATTTTTACAAATACTTCCTGAATTCCTCAGAAAAGCATGCAGAGATTTTCCCAGTTTCTTTGTCACAGTAACATCATAAATACTGTATTCTATGGGGGGAAAATGATAATTATGATTTAAAATGAAATAGTTCTCTTAAACTCTAGTTTACAGTACTGTTTTTATGATGGCATTTACTGTGACAAAAGACCAGGAAGCGGTTCGGCTTTCTCAGGATTTTAGAGGGCAACAGCTGATAAACTCTATGAAAGTAGGGATATTTTTACTCTTAGTAACATTACTATGAAGATCTATAAATAGTCTATTCTAAATGAGAGCTTTCATTTAGGAGTTTACTTTTATATTCAAACTGTGTCAATCTGAATCAATCTACTGCTTCATCAACTTTCCCAGAAAACTTTAAGATAGAGGAGGTGCATGATCTTTTCCTATAAAGAAAATCACTGGTTTGATCTGATTTGGCAAAAAGTTAAAGCTGGGCTGTCCTCTTGCTTCTACCCGGGAGCTGATATTTAATATATTTTTCAATGATCAGGAAAAGAAGATGAACAGCAAAGTGACAAAAAAGTGCAAATGATCCATTGGTTTTTTTTTAATTTAATCTAGATTGGAGAAGATTGTAAGGAATATTAGAGGAACCTAATAAAGCCAAATGAATAATCAGGACTGCAAATGAAAAATCAACGCTGACAAATGTAAATTAGTGTACTTTGGAAATAACAATGTAATCTATCTGCATACCCAAGTGCTTAAACAAAAATCTGATCCCTTGTGGGTGGGCAGCTAAGATTTCAAATTTGGTTCTCTGACAAAATAAGCTTTTTTCAATTATAGTTGCCACTGTGCTACTATAAAAGTCATTTCTTTCTTTGTGTTCTGCTTGTTTCTCCTTGAACAATTGAACAAGTGTTTTCATTTTTATTTCCATGTTTGTACTGTATCTAATTCTCAGTCTCATTCAATTTCATGAGAAATAAAATGATACTGTCACCCCCAAAGTACGACTAACCCAGAAATGAGATTAGACAAGACCCTGACTAGGATGATTTAGAAAGGGATGATTCTGCCTGGAGTAGGGGGTTCACCTAGATGAACTCCTGCCCTACATTTCTTGTATTTCTTGCCTTGTACGGACATTCAGTTTCTCTTAGAAAAGTTGCTGTGTTCCAGAAAAAAACCACAAATATACAGATGTTCAGAATTTCCTCCCAGAGAAAAAGCTCCAGGACAAAAATAACCAGGGAACAACCAGGGTTTAATCATTCCCAGAAGACTTCTCCTGGGAAAGCAAATGTCTGTACGTGCTGCTGGCTTCTCTCAGAAGACAGCATCTCCTGCACCCCCAAGCCCCACGGGCGAAGAGTGTGTCGCTCAGTGGATTCTGTTGCTCCAGCAAGGAGAAGCCACCCCCTTCACAATCCTCACACTGTGCTATACAGAAACACAGGCTGACCATGGGCAGTCTGGGTCAGTCAATCATGGCTGCCCTATGCAATGCTGCCATCTGTCACCAGGCAGACTAAGAGAGCCTACAGAGCACTATGAGATGCACAGTACAGCACTGCAAGCTCTCCACTCTTCAGGGTCTCCACATTCGAATATCTGTGTACACAGCCCTGAGTTTTTCTACCAGAAGAACAAACCTGGGAGAATTCTCCCAGATTATTTGAATGTGTGCATGCAGCTAATGATTATGATACTTAATTTCAAATTTAATATAAAATGTCTAGATAACACCATGTATAGTATCTAACGTTTTAATTTGTGAAGCAAAAGACTAATATCTAGCATTCCTCTATTCATCCAATATTCTACTTTTTCCTGCCCATCCTTTGTCAGAGAATAAAATCAGGAGGAAGACAGTACCTTTCAAAAGGTCACTGCTTCCTGCATATATAGGTAAGGAGTGTGTCTCATGATGCCATTCCTCCGTCAGTGTAGCTGAGCTACTACAGAGTAGGGTGTGATCCATGCTGGGCAAAAGACTGAAAACTTACTAAAATATCCTGAATTATGACTCTTACTGGAATGAGGAACAAACAGTTAACTGTCAAAATGGAAAGAAAAATAGAACTTTTTAAAATTCACCCAATGTATTACACATAAAAATGTAACTTAAAAAAATGATAAGTAATGCTAGATTTTTACATTAGCATTCTATAAAGTACATGTTCAGTCTTTGCTGTAACTCTAGCAAATCCCTTTTGTGGTTTACTAAGAGAAGTAGTTCAACATTTCTTGGAGAGTAAAGAAGTTATGGAGATTTTTCTATAGCATAAATATAACAAAAATATTTTAGCTTTTTGTAAAGTGCTTTGATTTTACAAAAAGAAAGATGGTACTCTGTCAAAAGGAAGAATGAAACTTTAGGAACTACATGATTTAACCTACTAGTAAATTGCACTGCCTCTGCTTGCATAGCTTAGACCAGTTTTCACACTCTATGCCCATTTAGCATAATGGACTCAATACTACTCATATAATGCAAGAGCTCTATAAAACAAAAAAAAAGAGAAATTGTTTAAGTTCTCTTGCATGACCATTGTGCCATCACAAAAACCTGTTTGTTATGACAGTACTAGTGTTACCTAACACAAAACTTAACTTAAGAAAAGAATTTGGTTTGGAATACTTAATGTACACGCCTTATTTTGCAATCATAATGATTAAAACCTAGCACCTGGCAGGAAGAACTGTAATGTATTTGAAAGTATTAAGTGAATATCCTATTGGGAACTGTGAGCTCCAGGGTTTATACTATAACTCTCAGAGACATGACATTCATTAGCATCTAGCAACAAACAACAAAATCACTCTAAAAGGGTAGGGCATATTCAATGACTTGAGCTACACACGAGATAACTTTCTTAAAAGTCCATATCAAGAGCCTGCTTTGATATTTTTCATGAAAGATAGCAATGTATATACTTTAAATAAAGTTAACATGGTAATTTTAGCTCCATGGGTTGCTTTTTAATCCCTTACTCTTAACTCCACGTGGAGATTTTTCTGAATTAAATTGGTTTATCATGTACAGTGAGAAGGTGACAAGTGAAATTCTACCTTTATGAATTTTGATTAGTGAAACATCAGTGCTGTGAACTTTTTTTATTCAGTGAAATTAACACTGACAGCTATGGATTAAAAGCTATCAGGCATTAAAATATTAAACCTTCAATTCCCTTTACTTCAGTGAAACACAAAGATTTTGCAAACTACCTGTCTATTAAATTATCAGTTGTGTATCAGCTTACCTCTGCTAATGGAATTTTAAATCATCATACATTATAAAGCCATTATTTACAGGGTCATGTTCCCACCCCCACTAATCAAAATGATATATTTAAAAAAAAAAAAATCACAGGAATGTACTGTTTGCTTCTCTACTGAAAGCCAGTTTAGACAACTCTGCGAGATCCCCAGCTACAGGTCTTCAATTTATGTGGGCCCTAGCATATTGGCAAGAAGCTAACCTGACTTTCACTGCTCATGCGTCACCACTGTGTACCTAAGTACTTAACATCCAAGTATTTAAAAATAATAGCCAAGATAATTAGTCCCCTTTCCTAGCCTATAACTTGATTTATTTGTGGTTTGCATGTGTGTGTATACGGAGTCACTGATGGAAAGCCAGGTCAGAAGCCAGATTTTGCCTTCAGTTCTGAAAGTCCTTAGTTCTGCGGTAAAGATTCTTCTGCAACAATGAGATCCACAGAATAGGTCCAGCCCCTTTGAAAGCTGATTCCTGTGCACACAAGCAGGAACTGAATGTTTTCAGGACGTTTCCATTCACCACAGTAGGGCAGAAATACATTGTGATCACTGGCACCTAACACCAGATAAAGCTGCAGTGGAAGGAACATGGATATACTGCCCTAATCCAGGGCAGGAGGAGGTTATTTGTACGGCCTGTGTATTGTGCCCTGGTCTTCAGTCTGTCTAAGAAGCACTCAGGGTACTGGCAGCTGACACGTGGAAGTGGTGCTGGGTTTCTTTTGCTTGTTTGTTGATTAGTTTTATGAGATGCTTCATGCTAACTGAGCTCTGTAGTGATAATTTGAGGGCCTGGGGAAATCAAGATTTCTCTCTTGGTATCCCAGCAAGAGATAAGGCACACATCAGAGTTTTTGCTCTCTCTTGGCCTAATGAGAAACCTCTCTCTACCATTTTACTAAATCTCTTTACCTGCACACTTAATAGTACACAGGACTTATTCACCCCAGATAGTTCCAGGGAAGGGCTATATCTCCAGCTAACCAGGCAAGAGCACTTCAGGTAAGATAAAGGAAAGACAAAAGTTGCTGGCCTAGTATATTGTCTTGAAGTGCTTTCCAAAGGCTCCCATATTGCTTTAATGGATTCTGCCTATATTTTCCCTAAGGACAATGAGAAAGGATGAAAAAGCAGTGGTATTCTTTCTGACACGAGAAAAGGAAAAATAATAAAAGGCTGACCAGCTGCAGATATACATGTTGATACTGAATAGAGTGAACTGCCAGCACTTTTCTTTGGTAATATTCTATTCCTTAATACAGAACTACAATGAAACAAACTATTTTAATCCAGCCTGTTATAATTTATTACATGTTTTTGACAAATGGGTATTATAAAAGGATGAAGGCAAAGTCGATCTGCACCTTAACAGACGAACAAGATCAGAGATGTATAGCAGAGATGGATATCTTCTTGTAAGCAGAGGGCTTCATCAGAGGCTGTGAAGGGACTGCAGGAACACAGCTGCTAAACAGAAAGCAGTGATTAGAATACGAAGAGTGGGGAAGCAGGGAGGAGAAAGGAAAGGGGCAGTCAGCGATGGAATATCCAGGCAGCTGAAAGTCTCCGTCACAGGCTTATACTTTCATAGTTGTTAGGGGCTGGGAGGGACCTTACAATCATCGGGTTCAGCCCCCCTGCACTTGGGCAGGAAAGACCACTAGGAACAGAGAACCCCAGCAAGATGGGTGTCAAGACGGGTTTTTGAACATCGCCAGGGTGGGTGACTGTACCACCTCTGGGGGGAGCTTGTTCCAAACCCTCGGCACTCGACTTGTAAAGAAGTTTTCGGTCTTTCTGGTCAGATCGGTGTTCATTCATTCTGACATGTAGAGAGTGCCCCATCAGTCCAATGTAGACACCAGAGGGGCACTGTGCGTAAGTAGGTGATGGAGTATATGAAGTTGGTAAAGGTGCAGGTAAATGAACCTCAGATGTTAGAAACTGTTATCTGGTCCAGAGTTGGTGAGAGGCATGCCTGACATCAATGTATGGTGCAAGGCCTTGGTAAGAAGAGGAGTTCGGTAATCTGTTCCTGGAGAGAGACCATTTGGGGTTGCTTCTAAACCAGGACAGGTTTGTCCCTCATGTCTATCTTGAGATGGTCATCATTTTCCAGGAGGGGTTGGAGGTCATTAATGAGGTTTCTGAGGTTGTTCAAGGTGGGGGCTATAGGTGAAAATCAAAGGGATTCTGCTATCCTTGTCTCGGGGTTGGTATTGCAGCAGGTCAGAGTGGGGGCTGAGTCTGACCCTGTTTTATTCTACTAGATCTTAGAAGACAGAATGCAAATCCTGGCCACCTTGTGTCTCTCAGCAATGCTACTCCTTTTCCTCCCAACTCCCCTACCCTTTGTATTCTAATCACTGCTTTCTATTTAGCAGCTCTGCTTCCAGCAGTCCCTTCACAGCATCTGATGAAGTAAGCCCTCTGCTTATGAAAGCTTACACTATACATCTCTGATTTAGTCTATAAAAGTGCAAATGTACCCCTCCTTCTGCCTGACTCCAAACTAACACAGCTAACTATCTCTCTATGATAAAAGGAGACATTCAATTAAGGAGGTAAATATACAGTTCAAATTGCCTATGCCGGGACTTGGGAGGCCATTTTGCTTTTTCCGTGATTGTAGCACTCACGTTAGGTTGTAAATATACAGATAAAGATCTTTAAGGTTCCCCCCACGTGATTTTTTCCATTAAACGTTTAGAAATTTCATATACATTGTTTTTTTGGAGTATATTTGGCCCTACTATCTGCAAGTACTGATGGGAAAAGAGCATTTACAGCTATCTACAAGCAGCTACTGAAACTTACAAGTGTCCCTATCAACTTTGCTTCTAACTGCTGGTCAGGCCCATTCTGGTTCCCATGGAAACAGATGATTGATTGCCAAAAATGTGATTTGATGTTCTGAAATAATCAGTAATTTAAACTGGTGATGATTATAAAAGTATTGCACCTCTTTTTTTCCTGTGAGCCATATTACCAAGGGATTAGGAACAAGAACTCATAGCAGCTGGCAGCCAGCAGCCAAGTTGTTACATTTCTTGCAAATGTCATTGGTTGTTGAAAGACATCTGCAAATGCAGTTGCTTAAAAATCACTGACAGACTCTAGTAAACAGCCTTCTGAGATTTGAGAGAAATAATATGTAAGATACTACTATTATAAAAGTGTAGGTCTTCTGTTCAATTGATTTCAGTAAGTATGTCACTGCAGAGCCACCGGCCATGATCTTTGAAAACTCATGATGATCAGGAGAGGTCCAGGATGAGTGGAAAAGGGCAAATATAGTGTCCATATTTAAGAAAGGGAAAAAGGAGGATCAAGAGAACTACAGAAGTCAACCTCATCTCAGTTGCTGGAAAAATCATGGAGCAGATCCCCAAGGAATCCATTTCTAAGCACTTGGAGGAGAAAAAGGTGATTAGGAACAGTCAGCATGGGTTCACCAAGGGCAAGCCATGTTTCACCAACCTGATTGTCTTCTATGATGAGATGACTGGCTCTGTGGATACAAGAAAACCAGTGGATGTGGTGTACCTTGATTTTAGCAAGGCTTTTGGTATGGTCTCCCAGAACATTCTCGCAGGCAAACTAAGGAAGTACGGGCTGGATGAATGGACTATAAGGTGGAAAGAAAACTGGTTGGAGCATTGGACTCAGAGGGTATTAGTCAATGGCTAGTTGGCAATGGCTAGTTGGCAGCCAGTATCAAGTGGGGTTGGTTGGTCCTGGGGCTGATTTTGTTCAAAATCTTCATCTATGATCTGGAAAATGGGATGGAGTGCACCTTCGACAAGTTTGCAGAAGACACCAAGCTGGGGGAGCAGTAAATAAGCTGGAGGGTAGGGCTAGGATTCAGAGTGACCTAGACAAATTGGAGGATTGGACCAAAACAAATGTCATGAGGTTCAATAAGGACTTGTGCAAAGTCCTGCACTTAAGATGGAACAATCCCATGCACCAGTACAGGCTGGGGGCTGACTGGCTGGGCAGCAGCTCTGCAGAAAAGGACCTTGGGGGTTATAGAGCACAATAAACTGAATATGAGCCAGCAGTGTGCCCTTGTTGCCAGGAAGACTAATGGCATCCTGGGCTGCACTGGTAGAAGTGTTGCTAGTAGGTCCAGGGAAGTGAATATTCTCCTCTAGTCAGCACTAGTGAGGCCACATCTGAAATCCTGTGTCCAGGTTTGGGTCCCCCACTAGAGAAAGGAGATGGACAAACTGAAGATAGTGCAGCAGAGAGCAACAAAAGTGGTTAGGGGGCTACAGCACATGACTTGAGGAGAGGCTGAGGGAACTGGGCTTATTTAGTTTTGAGACAAGAAGACAGAGTAGTTTTAATAGTAGCCTTCAAGTCCCTGAAGGGTGGGTCAAAAGAGGGTGAAGCTAGACAGTTCTCAGTGGTGGCAAATGATAGAACAAGGAGCAATGGGCTCAAGTTGCAGCAATTTAGGTTAGATATTAGGAAGAACTTTCTTACTAGGCGGGAAGCAAAACTGGAACAGGGAATCTCCATTCTTGGAGGTTAAGACCCAGGTAGACAAAAGCCTTGGGTGGATGATCTAGTTGGGGATGGTCCTGCTTTGAGCAAGGGGTTGGACTAGATATGACCTCCTGACGATCCTTCCAACCTAATTTTCTATTATTCTCACTCTCCCTGCTTCTTACTACATATCATGTCATTCTTTATCCATTGATGATCTTACTTAGGCCCTGGTCCTCCAAACACATACATAACTCTAGTTGAAGCATACATGTTTGCAGGATCTAAATGCTGGAAGCTAAACAAGCCTGAAATCCATCTCCTCTGTGACTTTTTTGTGTCTAGCAAAGTGGAGAACGTTATGAATCAGTAAACAATAGCAATTCATACAACAGCTAAACGTGTACACACATTTGTAAGAGAAAGGAAAATTTTAACATACAGAGTGAAATGCATTTCTACATGGATATTTCAAGTGTCTACACGTTTTTCTCACTTTTAGCTGAGAGACTCCTTCAAAAAGTGTCTTTACAGCCAAAACTCATGCTTCTCATACAAATCAAATAGATCCATGAAATCTCAGACAGGGCATTTACAATTTATTTAAATTCATTTGAAATTGGTTAGATGAAGGCCAGACAAAACAGCTAAAGATTCCACTCACAACTAAGGATCAGAGATAAGCCACAGGCAGGCTGCCAACTCTTTCCTTTTTCTCCAGCCTTAATTAATGCAAGGTCTGCTTCACATTTGTTTCCATGTAACAAATTCTTTAAATTCAGGATGAATTTTGTTCAACAAAGTAGATTTGATGCAAACTGACCACAAAGGCCAAAACATTTCCCAAGTGTACAAAATTCTATTTTTTTCCTCTGAATCGGACATAACTTTTTATAAGAAAAGAAATCTTCAATAATGATAGGCTTCTAAACAACATTCAACACATCCATATGATAGAATTACTAGCTGATGCATCTCTACACATTTTCATGTAAGAAATAGATATATCACTAGGATTCTTGAAACTGAATATGTCTGTTTCTACACAGGAAGAAAATTAATGTCTCACCATAGTTTACAGCTACCCATACCAGCAGATGCATTTTACATCTGTCAGTTTTAATTAACAGAAGAAAATGGATTCATACAAGCTATCAAATATTACAGTGGGTAATAACTCTCAGCCATTTTACACCTATTTCTGTAAAAATATACTTTGAAATGGTCACCAGAGATCATCTGCTTGCATAGATCTAGAGTCTACTGACTTTCTGAGCACTAGGCAGAACTAGCTCCCAAGAACGTTGGTTGCAAAACATTTAATAAATAATACTCTTTTTGGAAGCCTTGATACGATATCTAATCCTCATCAATGATAGGACTGAAACTGAAATTACTAGGTTGTTGAGTCTTCCATTTACCTAGCTCAAACTTGGATTGTCTTTCTTAAGAAGTGCCATGGGTCCCCTTTGAAAATGGAGTGTTGTTCATTCTTAATTCACAGTTTATATTTACTCGCCAAATCCATTTGTCCCCAAGAATCAATACCAACTTGTAAATCAGTGTTCTAATCTCAGCAGAGCAAACTGAATCATCCTTAAACCTAAAAGATTTATGTCTAGTGAAGACTCCCCTCTCATCCACCTCCTTTTCATCAGCTCCTCAGCCATGATTAGCCCGCTCCAGTGATACAAGGGAGGTGCCGGCCTTTTAACTCCATCCTTTAAAAAAGAACAACCTGTAACTTCCTATCATTATGTACAATGAAACTTTAAGCATCATTAACATTCAGAACTACTGGAGATGACACTGAAGGATTTTCAGATGCGGTCAAAGCCCATCACAGCAAAGAAATCTGTGCCAAGAATCTACTCTTTTTGCCGCAAATGGACTTGGATGCTTTCTTTCTAACATGAAGCACAGACTAACCTATCAAAGCTATTCCACTAACACCAGAATAATTTTGGAGCTACACATTTCAAATACAAGTGAAGAACACAGTCTTTTTTCTAGAAGGGGCTGTGCCTTCATTCCCTAAAACAGAGATGGAACCCGGACCCCTTAGAAAATAATCTGTTTCTTTGGCTCTCAAACATTAATGTCCTTCCTCCACACACACAGCAGTGGAGAGTTTACACTACCATCCTGACTGCATCTAATCCTGCCTAAGCTGTACTGCTATTAGAGCAGGTTGTGGGAGATTTCTCTGTCTTCCTAAAGACACCAGTCTATGGCAGCACGTTATGCTTTAAATAAAAATTGCCCTATGCATCAGATTGGCAAAATAAAACCAGCCAACAAACAATGGAGATGTTGATTAATAATGATTCAAGGAAATAATTCCATGATGCAGAAACGTTCTCTCCTACAAATAATAAAAGAGGTTGATTTTAAAGGGTAAAGGGAGTCTGTACAAGTGCATACATCACATCCATTGATAGATAAGAAAGACAGCTCAAATTATTCAAGTACTTTCATCTCTCTTACTGATGAAGGCTGCCACTCCAGTTCATAATATTAGCAGATTCAGAAGCTCTGTTAAAAAAAAAAAAGTTAAGCATCGTTCAGCTAACACACTATGGACTTGGCAATATCAGAATTTATTGTTCATTAAAAATACATGCTAATCATCACAATTTTAATTAAAGTATTATCTGGTGTATATGAAATGCAATTATGTGCAACTAACGTAAGTTGTGTGACAGGCTAATATTTGGAGAGAAATGCATTATCGGCACTGGATCTACTCATGTAAA
This sequence comes from Alligator sinensis, assembly GCF_000455745.1. Classification (NCBI taxonomy): domain Eukaryota; kingdom Metazoa; phylum Chordata; order Crocodylia; family Alligatoridae; genus Alligator; species Alligator sinensis. The sequence goes on from NW_005842695.1 coordinate 241,876, forward strand.
ATTAAGTGATATTTGTTTTCAAGTGAAAAATCCGTACATGGAACATTAAGTGAGCTGTCACCATTGTAGCAAAACAATCTAACCTAGATTCAAACCTAATAGGTAATTTTCAGATGTTTTTCCACTTTATTCATCTTCTATGTAGAAGTATTTTATTATAGCTATAGTTCTTGAGGTTGTCATTAACATTTTTACAATTTTGTTATAGCAAGCCAATAACAGAACAGATTAAGAAAAGATACAAAAAGATAGAAGATGGATAGAAACCAGATTAAAAAGGAATTTATACAGCAGCTTATCCAGTCTAGTTTACTCTCTCTGACAATGTCAGATGTATGCACTGAGAAGAAACATGAAGAGCTCCATAATTTTATATAGTAAGTTATACATTATTATATCACCAGGAAGGTGAGTGTACATTGATCAATGTAGGGTCTGATCAATTTATCACCTTAAATTAGCTACGCTAAACATTTGTAGTGCAAGTGGTGTTCTAATTCATATAACTATATAACCTTTTTAAAAAAAATCTTTCTAAGATATTTGCCTCAACTTCCTATGTCAGTGCCTGTTATTACCAATGACTTCCCCTTTTTTTTTTTCATATCAAGTACATCCTATTGAACAACTCTATTCTACTGATTAAGCTGCTGATAGCAGTATACCAATTATTTCACTCTGCCACTGTATGTCTTTTTTATATGGGGTAAGTAAACCTGAAAGCAGCATCATGAGAAAGTATTTTTAAAATGGAAACAGGATAGTATTACTATTTAGCCTCCTCAATATAAAATTCACATATTCAACTGCTGCAGTACACAGTGATACCTAGATCCTTTTTCTTGTAAGGCTACAAATAATGCAGAACCTAACTAGTTTTGATTCTTATTTCTGATGTGCACTACTGGGCAACTGAATACTAAATATGTGCATATCAGACTGCATGTAATCGAGTCTTATTACATGTTCCTCAAAACCCTTCCCTAATCACATCTAACCTAACCTAAACAATTTAGTCTTGTCAGCAATTCTGGCTCTGTACTGTTCTCTCTCCCTCAAATTCCAAATTATTTATATTTTTAAGAACACTGACTCTGCAACTAAACCCTAGGGAAACTCATTGTTAGCTTCTCTCCATGCTGGGATTCTCCTGATCTCTTAGTGTCAGTAAGTACATTAGATAAATGCACTCCATAGTTCTTGGTTGTTCGTTTTTATAGAAAAATAGCAAATTGCTTTAAGACATTCGCCCTTCCACTGTACCTTGAGTGCCTTCACAAGAGGGTAATTTGGAGGATCATTTCAAAACCGTTTTCGGTAGACCCTTCAACAAATAATACTGAGGACCAATGTGAGTGCCTAACGTGAGTACTGTTGATAAAGCATGTCTATATTTCAAAAGGGCTCTTCAATCTCTTAACACCTATGCTTCCTTCTGATTAAAGTTTGTATGTGGAACACTTCAAAATGGCAAAGATTCACTCATAGGCACAGCACACTGTGACTTTTGAAAACCAGGACTTCAAAGGAGGATCCTTTCCCTGGACACATCAACTGGACCCACAAGTCCTTGAGTTCTGATGAAGACAGCTGGAGAGTCTAACTACAGCAGAGCTTGATCCAGTTCCCCTGGGCCTTGTAAACTTCTCGAGACACCTTTAAACACTTCTTACAATTCGGAGCAAACCTGACCAAGCCACAAACAAAACAAAAGGGCCTGGAAGATCAGAAAGTTATCAGAGCCCTTACAAAGGACCCAGGAGTTGCAAGGGAAATGCATGGACTCATGGATGACTGGTGTCTCCTGAGTCTGGGCGGGCACCCTCAGAAGCTGTCGATGGCGTGTGCAGAAGCCACCGAGCACTTGCAGAAGCCACCGTTGGCAGCAGCAGGGACGGGGCTGGCGAGCACCCGCAGAAGCCACCGGCGGTGGCAAGGACAGCAAACATCCACAGATGCTGCCGGCCGTGTCGGGGATGGGGACGGCCCTGTCAGGGGGGCACGTGCCCCCCACATGCCCTGCCTACCAGTCGCCTATGCATGGACTGGTGGAAGGCTCACTGAAGGTTTGAGCAGGAGAAGGAAATGAGACCAGGAGACTTGATATCAGCCCAAAGAGGTTTCTAAAATGATGGGGAAACTAAGGCAGGGGAAGGCAAGGAGGTTTTTATGGGTTCTTTTTCATATAGTTCTTTTGTTATTACATACAAAGTATAAGCGTGTTCAGACTCTACAAAACCTAGTTCTGTGTGTTTATTTGTTTACATCAATCATGCGCTCCTAAAGAGCTCAGTTTTAGCTGTAAAATGTCTACATGGCTAGCGACTGGGGAAAGGGAGTGTTTAAATTCTGCAGAACCCAAGGGGTCAACAATAATCCCAGGGCTACTCAGCTGGACTGTGAGGCCCCATCTCCTAAGAAGGGGTGTTAGACTGAGAAAAATGCACCCTGACAGCGAGCCAAAAACTCAAGCACCTGCCTGGACTCGCTGCAAACTCAGGATTAAAGCATATAGGACCCAATGCAAGCAGTCTGGTGACTGTTGGAGCAGCTAAAATAAATCTGTTGAAATCTGAATAAGCAAACATGATAAAAACAAAGGATGGCGAGTGCCAGAGAAACAAAAAAAACAAAAAACAAAAACACATGTTTAATAAATCCTTACAATAAAAGCTATTATTTCCCTTTTACAGCAAATAGCAAAGGATATACTTTCAGGGCAAAAAAAACCCCTTTGCAATGCAAATCGGAAAGCTTTTCTAGCAGGAAAAGGTAGAAAATCCATAAGCATGCATACAAATTTAGCTCCTGGTCAGACAGTAAAAGGCAATGTATGATTGAAGGCACTGCTGTCCATTATGCCTCTCCAAGGTATATGTGTCATGGGGAAACAGTTAAATGCTTTCCATGTTTAAGCACGATGGAGCACTCCCAGGCATTGCAAACTAAAGGTGTGAGATGTACGAGTAGAAAATCTAATTTGATCAACTGACTGTTCCGAGAGAGGTACTTGCTTCTTCTAAAAGACAACTGGAAATGCGTGGAATCTTCCTATTAATCTATGTGAGCATTCACTATGAGGAACGAGTCATTAACCCCAAATTAATCTATAACGCCTCCTACTGGTATCTCCAAAAAATGTTCAACAGCCCAGGAGTAATCTGAAGTCTGTCTAAAATGCCACTGGAAATTTTCATTTAAAATAAAAGGTGTTATCCACACAGCCACGTACTTCCTCTTCCTGCACATCTGTTGGGCTCAATACCCTGACCTTACCCCCAGCCACCAACACAAGCAAAACTTCCGTCATTCTCCTAAGTATTGCAGGGAACTCTTAGGCTTAGTACAGACAGTCAAAAAGCCCGAGGCTGAATTGATTCAGTCTTTGCAGGTCAGTCTAAACTGCAGAGATTAAACTGAAACAAAAGTGAACAGACATTTACCTTTGATTCAGAATATGCAGCCATATGCCCACAGTGGCTCAGCCCAGAAGCTGGGGGGTGCTACAGCACAGCTCTCTGGCATGTAGCCAGCATGGGCTGTGTGTTTGCTTCCTCTTCCTGCTGCCCCCCAAGGTCCTGGGATTTGCAGTCCACAATCACTGCAGCAGGACTATGCAGGGTTGCTCATCACTTCCTCTTCCTGCTTCCAGGTGCTCCTGCGATTTGTTATCCACACTTGCAGCCAGAAGTAAATTTGAGTGGGGGAAGGGTGTTTAACTCCCGTTCCTGGCCCCAGACCCCAGCTGGGGTTTGCCTGGGGGGCAGTTCCCTCCCCTGCAGACTGGGCTTGCGCAACCCTCCCCCACCACTTCCCCCCAACTTGTCAACCAGCCCTCACTGCTCTGGCTAGGAAGCAGAGGGGCGAGGCCAGCACTGCTCTCTGGAACAGATAGCCCATGGCTCCAAAATGCTGGGATGCTGGGGGACTGTGATTTAACTTGAACCAGAAACAGGTCTGGGACAGAAGTTTCATAAACAGTTTGACCCAAATCAGTTAAGTCTAATACTACATTGAAGCAGGTTTATCTTAAACCAGTTTCACCCATTTTGACACTGGTTTATGTGCACGGAGCTTCTGTTCTGTTACAGGTTTAAACCAGTTTCTGGTCAATTACACTGATTTATGTGTAACTTCTGTCCCCAGCCTTATAGAGCCTGTAAGAAATTCACTGCAACAGTATTGCCGACACAAACATTTTAACTTGAAAATGTGGGTAACTGGATCAGTCGAGGGCTGACTTCTTATTGTTCATGTGTACACTCTGTGCAAACAACACACAGCCATTGGGTGAACTAGGGAGGGTCTTGTTATCAGCACACTGAAAAGCCAGGAATGAATTTTGCACGTCATACATGAGTATGAGAAAAAGAAAAAATGGCCTTCTTTGCCTCATTCCAATACAATCTTTATATCATACCAAGGCATTAAACATTCCCTGTATAACTACTTGTTAATGCATTCCTTGCTTGTTTCTTCCTCACCGCTTCGTTGCTTTTATATTTATTTGCCATATGCTGGTCAGTTTTGTAATATATTTTTGTTTTATCCCTTTACTCTTTTCTTTAAAAAATAATACTATAATCCTTGCTTATAATGATTTTTCTTCTGACCTTTTGCTGTTTTCTCCTAGATCCTACTCTTTCTCTTAATACCTTCCCCAGCATTCTTCCAATAGATTTTTACAATATCTTGTCCTAATGTCTGACTAGGAAATTATAGTATCTGAATGCCTTACAAATACTAATGAATTTATCATCGCAAGTACCCTTGTAAACACAAAAGCATCATCTTCCCATTTGCAGCTGGAAAACTGAAGCACAGAAAGAGAGAACTATTTGTCCAAGCTCACACAGGGAGCCTGTGGTAGGGCCATGAACTGATATAGGCTTCTTTAATGCCATACCAGGGCCTTGACAAGAATATCTTTCCTCTCAACTGCTTAATAAAGGGTAATAACAAGCAGTTTTAAAATAATAATTATAATCCATATCCATATCTATATATGGAGAGAGAGAGAGTAGTATGAAGACATATATAGATATCTCCATATCTCTATATCTATCCATCCGTCAAGTCAGTAGTGTAACAAGGGTTGAATGACAAGGTACAAGCCCCAGGCACTGACTGCAGAGTGGGGGAGGGAGAAAGGAGCTGCTGGAATAGACAAGGGACATACTTGGCATAGGCCCACCCAGGGACGACAAGCTGTGGCCATGCAATCCAGAGGAAGGATTCCCCTCATCATCCTCACTCCCCCTCCACCTGCTGTGCAGCCAGTAACTATTGGGTTACCCTTCTTATGGCCACTGCTAAATTGAGGCCAAAATTGGCAGCTGTGAGAGGGTTAACCTCATCATTACTGCAGCAATGGTATCTCCCAAGGGACAGGGGAAGTGAAGCAGAGGAGGGGACTCCAACCCCACTAGCTATGCCTCTGCACAAAGTAGCAAATTTGCATTGACTTCAAGGGATGAAGCCCAATGGCAAGATCTCTTCTGATTTAACAAGGCTTTGTATCAGGGATGTTATAAACTACTCCTGGCATCCAAAACTTCAGTCCTAAGTAATGATGTTTTAAAATTGGAGTTTAGTAAGCAGCAGAGGCTAATGACTGTTCGTTTTTTTGTTTTGTTTTGTTTTCAAATAAAGATTTAACTTTAAAAAAAATAGACAAATGCATTACCTCCCACACAACCCACTTTGCTTTTATACAAAAATAATCCCAAGCTAGGATCTTGCACATAAAAATTTTAATTCCAAAGCACACTAAAATAGTAAAGTTATAAACCCGCAAAATGACCTGTTTGCAGTTAACTATTTAATGTGATAAACCTATGGCACTATCAGTATAGTTGTATATGTATACTGATTTTATAAAGGTACTGAACAACATGCAGGCATAGCTTAGCAGAATTTTAACCAATATCTGGTAGAGTATAATTCAATAACATCAAATACATTTTTTTTAAGTTCTAAAAATGAAAAATCTATATCTGTTTTAGCTTTACTTTAGCATTATGTGGTGTACTTTTCCATTACAGGTACTAATTTGGATACTTTCTTTAACTGAAATGAAATGGTACTGAGTCAACTGCTGTTCTACAATTGTTATGCAATTATGCATTAATTGATTTTAAATAAGAGATACAGACATAACAACTGGATTTATTTTTTACAAAAGTGCATACTGCAAAATTGACTAGAGGTTTGAAATATTAAATCCATCAACTTTAGATCTTAAAAAAAAACCCATACAAAGATAACATAGAAGAGATTTGTGCTAAGATTCTTGTCAGGTAGGCTACAGGATGCAATTTGAAGACAAGAACCTGCAATTAAGTAGGAGACTAGCATTGCACAAACATGCTCTTGCGTACTAATCTGATAAACATCAGCAAAAATTACCTCCTGATGGGGAAAAACCCTCAAATGTGTCTGAAGTTAATATCTACATTTCATTTCCCAAGCAGGAAGAAGAAAAGATGCAAGCGTGCGTCTAAAAATGAAGGTAATAAGCACAACAATTTGTACACTTTAATCAGGATATAGCTGTTTGCATGCCTGCTGCCAGACCGTTCCAACCTTTGTTATACAAATGAAGCATGATAGATAGACTTTTGCTTGTGCTTTACAAAAGTCAGTTCTTGGTCCCAGAACAGAAACAAAACTGATTTTTACATATTAACGTTTGTGAATGTAAAAAGCAACCATTTTTGGAGCATAGTCTTCATGACTGTGCCGAAGCCTTGTATCAGTCAGAAGTCAGTCTTAAGACTTCATTCCATCAACCCAACAGCTTAGGTCAAAATTCAACTTCAGCTACTGGCCAAACCCCAACAGAAATGGCAGTGCTTTCCTGACAACCAGTCTCTGGTAAGGAAGAGCATTTCCAAATCATCAAGTGTAGTTTTAATAAAATTCGGCTGGTAACAACCATGCAAACAAATTGTAAATTCAAAACAACACCCCCCCCCAACAAATCCATATTCCTGCAATGCTTCCTTTGCTTTCTCATGTCTTTGTCTGACAAGGTATTTAGCAGAATTTGCAGATCCACTGGAATCTGACAAGGCCACGCCATGAGCGCTTCTGCTGTGGCCTTAAACACTTGACCCCTGGGCTTCCAGCCACTCACCCCAGTATCCACGCCATGGGAGTAGGGTCCTGCAATGCTGAAGTTACATAGCAAAAACCCACCCAAGCCCCACAAATCAGCACACCAGGCAGGACTTAAATCGCACGGAAATCAGTGTCACTCCCTCAATCACAGGTTGAAGGGCTGCTACACAGCTACATGGAACTCTTTGCTCAAGAGAAATATTAAGGGCCTGACTTTGCCCAAGGTCTTTAATACTTTACTTAAACAATCAGTTGCAATTACTACCAGCCCAAGGTGAAAAGAAACCCATTCAATCGCAGGCAAAAAGGCAAGTACACATTTTCCTGTTTGGATATGACTTTGGAGAATAAATACTTGATTTTTAGAAACAGATCAAAATCCTTAATTTTCCATCTGTGTGTACTGAAATCCTGGATTTGCACACATGTGGCTAAATGGGTGTACGTTTAATATGGCCATATGCAGAAGAGCTCCTAATAGAGGGCCAAAATCCATGACACCATGTTTAAGTCCACGCTTTAAAGGAAAGAACAGACTGAAAGAAATGAAAGACTGAAGGAGGAAGATCAGAATGCACTCCACTTAATACATGTCCTATCTGCCTGGGCAACAGCAAATTTTCAGGATAAATCTGAGTTTTTATGTTAAGCTAAACATCCGTAAAAATGTTTCTTTGAATAACTTCTAGTTCCAGTCTTTGCCCAGTGCCACTTTTCAGTTACCTTCCTCATATTGAAGGCACCGATTTGTTCTTCCTTTTCCTCACCACTCCTATTCTGTAGGCCCTGTTGATACCAACTGCGTATCTGTGTATCACCTCTTTGTTCTCAACCCTCAAGCGTGGTCTTCTGATAAAGCAACATGTAAGACCATAATTCAAAGCCCAGTTAAATCAACTTATTCCACTGACTTTCCATACTTTCACCTATACTCCCTTGGATTTACTTTTGAGATCTGACTAAAGCTGCCATATCCTGGAGGATGGACACAAATTAGCAACATCCAAAGTGCATCTAAATAAGAGTGCATTTAATGCACAAGCTACAACATTTAGTTTGCTCCTTGCATGTTTTATTTTAAAAGTAACAAAAATCCAAAGTGCACTTTAACAGCTGGATAAAGTTAGGCACAGCAGGGGAAATGATGCAGCACGTTAGTTGGCGAGTCAGGTAGCAGAACACCTGCGCTGTAAATAAGAGATTTTCCTAATCCTTTCCTAAACCAGGATTTCAGAACAAAATAATAGACAAAATAGTCTAATCCTCTGTGATGGTTTTTGCATGAGTTATGCCTCTCCTGGCAGCCATACCAATTTGTCTGTGTAAATATTCAGGTTTTCTTTTCTAAAAAGAATCACAAGTAAAAGCACCTTAACAAATCTCATGCCAGGACAAAAATAACATAGCTGCTGTTAGATGATCCACAAACAGTCCTTTAAAATGCCAAATCGAGATTTTCATAAAAAACAACTCTCAATAGCCAAAACAAGTGAAAGAGTTCAGTCTACCACAGAGGCAGGCAATTATTTCGGACTGGAGGGCCACTTACCAAGTTTTGGCAAGCCATCGAGGGCCGCGTGACAGGCAGCCAGGGGCAGATAAATATTAATTTTCTAAATTTTTTAGGGGCCCCGCGGGCCGGATAGAATGGCCTAGCGGGCTGCATCTGGCCCGCGGGCCACATTTTGCCCACCCCTGGTCTATCATGCGTCTCACATGTACAGACTAGAACAGGGCAGACTAAAAAACTCAGGACTCTGCTAAAGTTTAAACATGCACCTTCTTGTTTCTCTAATAAAGTGTACTACAGCACGGCAATCATCTTGCATCAGAAATGTTAGCACCAGTGCCATGAGCTGGTGTAGGACACTGCTTGACATTATACACTAAATATGGTTTTGTTGATACCTTAGCCCACTTGTGCTTCCATTCAGCAGGAAGGAAAGGTCTTTGGCCTGGATTTGCATGTGAAAAGCTTGTAAAAATTAACAACTATTACTCTAATCTCTGTCCTGTAGCTTTACCACACTTTAAGTAAATATTATCTCATCAAAGCAGCTAAACTACAGGTTAACAACAGAATTAATATGTAGTTATTTGCTACAAAGTTGAATACTCTTTCCACCATGAGTTACACAGCCATTTAAATTAATTAAAATCTGCTCAGTTTGAAAGAAATTGCCTGCATCTCAAAAGGAAACTCCCTCCCAGTAAATATCACAGCTCTGCACACTTGCCCAGCAGGATTACCATCGTGACTTTTCACTTGTGAAAGAAGGTGAAGACTAATCTATCCACTGAATCATAATGGCTTTTCCTTGGTCTAAATAACTGACAATTTTCAGCCTAATGACCCACTGAGAGGAATAAGAAATTGGTCTATTATCTATGCTTATCATGAGATCAAGACTATTTGCTAGAACTGAAGACCGCACTGAAGTGTATGGTTAGTGACAGAAAAGGCAAAGAACAAATGCTAGTCTTAGTTGATATATTTGTAAAATGCCTCCAAAATAATGAAGTCGTGCCTGAATTTATGACAATTCAGTAATACATCCTCTGTTACTTTAGCTCCCCAGAAACAAATTAAGATTGGAATGTTAAACAGGCTTGACAGAAACATTAACATTCACTGGCAGGAAAAAAATTGAAAATTTAAATATTCATTAAAAAAAGCAAATAAATGAACATTAACAGCTTTAAAACCGCTATGTAAGCCCCACTGCCATGCCAATAATTGAAAATTAAACAACAGTTTCTCATCAACTGCTGGAGAATATGTACTCTCTTAAAAATATGCCTTACTTGTAATCCTTTAAATGTCTACAATATGACAAAGCCTACACATCCATCTCAGTCCTCATTCCAGTGACAGATAATCCTTTGATTTTTGACGGCTATCCCTGTAGACCTAATACTCCTGGTCCTCATTTGCACTAACACCCTTTACCCCCTTCTGACAGTACAAAGGAGACTTGAAGTGAGTGCAGCTTTAAAAGTAGGCCCACTTCAAGGCCCACAGAGCAACAGAATGATCCTAGTGGAAATAAGAGTCTATTCCAATATCTGTTTTTACTCATGCTTTTCTTACATTAATGCTATGGGGAAATATGTGACACCACCAGCTCTCTCCCAATCTATTTTCAGCCTGATATAACCACCTGCGTTGTCTTCAGTTTGAACACCGACTGTTTCACAGGTCTCCATAATGTGCAATGATGTCATTATTGGGAATCGTAGCTAGCTGACTGGTTGATTGATCTAGTTAAATCAGTGCAACCACTTGCCTACACATTCTTAAAAGGATTAAAAAGACTTAATATTGATTTAGATATATAAACGTGGTCTTAAACAGATTTAAGAGCATCCACAAAGGGCGGCTGCATCAATCTAACCAGTTCTCTTTCTAAACTGATCTAGTTAAACTGGTAGACCTTTTGTGTGTACATAATGGCCTGACTTGAAGCCAGTGGGCTGCTATCCACAAAGCCTTACTTTTGTGCAGGCAAGTTAAGTGGAATCCCAATAAATAAAGCATTACAGATTTGCTACCATTAAGGGGCTGGCTACACCTCTGACCCCTTCCCTGGGTATAGGCAAACATACTTTTTAGCTCCTTTAGAAAGGGAAGGAAGACTTGCTGGTTGTCAGGAGCGCACATCAGCTGTTCTGATCTGTTATGTCTGTTTGATCCTGTAGAGATACGAGTGCAATAAATCACCCTAACTTTGATGATGAATAGAACAGGGTTAAAACCGCAGTACTTTTGCTACACTTGTGTTGCTAAAAAGTCCTGTTAATATAACAGTTGTACAGTAACAGTTTACATGAGTATGCTTTGATATTGATACAGTTTTATGTCTATTTATACCCTCCAAGTGCACCCCTTTGGTCTGTTGCTGTCACCTCTCCGCAGGTGGAAGTCTATCACTCTTAGGCCAGGTACCAGACTACGTGGCTCTGTGCACTGTAAGTGCTTACCGGAACAGAGCTGATTGGTTTTAGGCACCTGGAGTTCTTCCCTTTTGGAGCTAGGGAACAATTTTTAACACAGGGATCCAAAAACATCCTTTTCAAAGGGTTTTTAAATCTTAACTGTGATTACAAAGCACGCTATAAAAGAAATAGGATTTTAGAACAACAAACTGTCTATACACTGGTCTCTCTGAATGCTTTCCTACCCCATACTGGGTGGTCTAGGGAAGCCTGGTTTTTTCAGATCCTGCGAAAAGGTATCTGTCAGAGTCAGTCTGTTCCTTAGAAACATCTCCCCAAACACCGCCTGATCCATGAATAGAGACACACTTTTCAGCTACTTGTAATCCTTTTGATCTGATTAATTCTAAGCACTGGCAACACCAATCTTTGTACCTTGGCTGAAGTGAAGAAAATAGCTTCTTCACAACGAGTAGCTCAGGCTTAGTCACTTTTGTCTCCTAGCAGGAGGAGTTGTACCTGGAACCCCTGTTTCATTTTCCTGTTTGTTTCCTGCTATCTAGTATTAAATTAAGCCACCATATACGTTAACATCCCATGATGTCAGCCATGGAATACATACTGCAAAAATTAGGTGATAGAGTACTCAGAAATCATTGCACAGCAGCTCCACTTCCTTTACAACTTTGATTCTAGTTGTTGCAAAAGAGCTTGTAATTCCTTTTTGGTGTTTTAAAAAAAAGAGTATAAAAGGGACTGCAGTAAAAATATGAAACTAATTATGTGGCTTATTAATAAAAATATAAAAACCAAGAAGAATCTTTTTTTTTTCCTTAGGAAGAACTCTAAACACTCAGCAGCCCCCTGGAACCTAAAAATACCCCCAACCATCTACTCTTAATGCATGGATCCTTTGGGCTGCTCATCGAGAACATCTATTAAAAACTTGAAGAACGGAAAGATAGATGGCAAATGTATGATGGCAAATGTATTTTAAAATGTTCCAGCCAGCCACTTGTGACTCTAAACACAAAACAAGTTCCCATTATAAATGCCTTAGGTAAGGGGTAAACTAGTACACCTTGAGATAATGCTTAGCTAATCACAGTGCAACAACTTTGCCATGAGTGGGTGAACTGCTAATTAACCTTAAGGATATAAAACTGTCATTGTAGAATAAAAGGATACGGAGAAATAAGCAGTAATTATGGGTTTATTGTCAAAGAAAATGCTATCAAGCACGGTTCGGTATAAAAACACAGTTTTATAAGTAAATAACCTGCATTCATTAAATTAGTGTATTCTGGTAAAAACAATTCAGGGATGAGCATTCAGCTCTGAAAAACCATGGAAATGAATGTGAAGAGGAAACAGCACCCATACTCCATTTTCACTGCCTACTGCTGCACAAGGAACATTAAGAGCACGTGAATTATTTTGTTAAACTGCTTTGGATCTTCAGAGCTGGTCTTAAAATAGTCATTTATCTCAAAATTAGGATGAGCTAGATAACTTTCAGCCCTTTAAACCTTAATTTGCATACTTAGCATGTAAGCAATGTTAGCAAATGTAATTAGCCGTACCAATATTTCAAATATTTAATTTTTTTGAACTGCACATCAACTTACATTCCGCTGCTTGGAATAATCTTGTGCCCATCTCTAAACCAGGTCACTTGTGGTCTGGGATAGCTGAGGATGTGCATGAAGTCTAGAACTGCAGCTTGTCCTTCCGCCACTGTTTTTTTCTGGTCTGTGTCCATGAAATTTCCCATATCTACAGAGAAAAATTACACTCAGAGCCTGGGAAGGTATTTTTTTTTAGGGGTCAGAGAAAGAAATAATTATGTTTTACAACAGAGTCATTGGTATTGCCGTAATTAAGCAATAAGACATGACACAAGCCATGCAGCTGTGCTGATTAATGTAGATTTGAGGTGTGTAGCGAGGCATAAGGCAAAGCCAAGTGCCTCCAGTGCACACAAGAAGTGCATCAATCACCACTACTGCATTGTGTAAAGTGTCCTATTGATATCACTGAATTATTCTAAACCCAGAAAGTGACATTTTAATATATTCTCACATCACATAAAACCGTTCATTGTGTGAATGAAAAAGCCACGTTAATGTTTTATGCAGTCTCAGTTTTTTTGGCTCAGGCTAGGGACAGAAATGACACACAAACCAATATAAGTGATTGGAAACCAGTTTAAAACTGTAACAGAACAGAAGTTCAGTGCACATACACTGGTTTCAAAATGGCAGAATCTGGTTTAAGATACACCTGGATGGATGTAGTATCAGATTGAATCAGCTTAGGTTAGACCGGTCTACTGAACTTCTGTCCCAGATCCTGTAGCAAATCACCTTAGTTTGCTGTCCTCCAGCATCCCAGGATCCTTTGCAGCTCTTCAGTAATCCATCCTCGCAGGGCAGGTGGGCTAGCTTCTGCCAGTGCTTCTCTGCTCCACCTGGGCTGGGCTGGCCCTGCCCCCAGGCTGTCACAAAGCTGAGGAAGCAAAGCCTCTGTTCCCAGCCTGCATCCTGCCTGTGCTTGTCAGCCTAGCAGGGCAGTGAGGGGGATGCAGGGGAACAGAGCCCCTCGCTCTGGCTCCCCCTGAGCTGGCTGTGCCCAGCTGTGGGGAGCCGGCATGGCTGGGTGCACAGCAACCCACCCTGTGGGTTACTGCCTCTCACCCATGGCAGGGGAAACACGACTGAGCCCCACAGTGGGCGTTGCTGTGCACCTGGGCATGCTGGCTCCCCACGGATGAGCACACCCCAGTTCAGAGGAAGCCTGGGGCAGGGACTCAGTTCCCTCCACTCCCCCTGCCCCACAGGTGAGAGGCAGTGACCCACAGGGGGAGGGTCTGTGCACCCAGCTCGCCGGGCAGAGGAGAAACCCCTGGGGTGCAAGGCTCTTTTCATCTGGGCATACCACAGCTCAGGGGACCATTTCCCCATCTCTCCCCTTTCCTCCCTGCTGTGGGGATGGGGACAGATGCCCTCTCCTCCCTCCCTTCAGCTGACAGCAGGGGGTTGGGGACATGTGCTGGGCAGCCAATCAGAGATGGCCCCCACGGTAGGTGGGAAAATGTGTGGGAGCATCCCCTGCCTCACCACTGCAGGTTTCTGCCTGCTGTCCCCAGCCAAACAGTTCAGTTTGCTAATCGTCCAATCTACGCAGCTTAAACCTGCAAAGATTGGACTGATTCCACCTCGGGCTTTTTGACCATCTGTACTTAGCCAAAATGTTTCTTTCTGACCCTGCTAGTCTTGTGCTCGTTCCCTTTTATCTCTCAGTACACCCACAGCCATCGCTGTGCCATGGTCTGTCCCAGGGGTAGCCAACCTGTGGTACATGCGCCACGAGTTGCATGGGCGGCTTGTGTATGTGGCATGCAGCAGACCAAGGAGGGAACAGGCAGCACAGGAGCAAATAGGGCAGGGGGCAGAAAGCAAGCAGCAGACCAGGTAGGGGAAGGGAATCAGAGTGGCACTTGGGGAGGGTGCAGAGCTAATTTGTGGCACCTGCCAAAATGGGAGGTTCTCACTGGCCTATCCTCACCCATACAGGGACTCAGATCTTGGTGGTAGGGTCATTTTGCCCACAAGAATACAAGAGCAGGATCAAGACTACAGTGATTTCAGTAGATGTGGATTTCCTGGTGCCATCCCTACATCTGAACAGCCCATTCGTATATTTAAAGAATGCAAATCAGGATTACTAGACTAGTTTCTAATCAAGCCTTTAACACAGAAACATCCTCTCTCATGGTGTCTGGAAGTAGTTTTTAATTTTCTAGTCAAGGACTAAAGGACAGAGGAAGGAATGGAAACCATTTACAAAACACTGGGCGTTTTTAAATTCTTGCTCCTGTTTTGTCTCTTATCTCTTACATCAATCCTTGGTCAGGGCTGCAAGTTCTTACTCTGCTGCCCTTCAAGAACCTATATACATTTTAGATTTGCTTTAAAATTAACAAGTTGATGCATAGGAAACTGTTTTGGCTTCCTCACTTTGAATTTCCATCTTGCCAGGGCAAGGGATGTCCTATGAATCTTTTCTGGAGCTGGATGGGATGCATGGAGGAGAGAAAAGACAAAATGACAGCAAAAACTGAAAATGCTTGTTATTTTTAAATGGGCTTTAATCATCTTTGCAATTTCCAAGTCACTTATTTGGCGATAATCAGCACTTTAGTTTTCTTCTTGCTCCAAATTTTTGTTTAGAACTGTAATCAGATCATCTACTTGAAAAGAAGTTTTAAGCTATATAGATAGTCCTAATTAACCTCGCCATCATGTGATTAGTCTAACCTTCACACTTCAGGAAATTTTAAGCTAATTTTGTACTTAAAAATTACTCAACATCAATTCCCATTCATTTATAACTTAACTTGAACTGATAAAGTTTTTCTACTGCAATACTGATACAAAAGTAAAATGCCAAAAAAAAGTTGAGGTGCTCTACTGTAGTAAACCAAAGCACACTTTTTATGCTTTAAACAAAAGCAATTAGAATTAAAGATTAAAATTTGGTAAAAGTCATAAAGTCTTCCCAAGGCACACAAGTCCTGCCCTTGGTATTTGACATGCCTTTAAATACATTTCATGGCATATTAACCTGTATGAAGTGAGTGTAAACCTGGATACTTTATTTCCAGAGTAGTAATTATTTATCTGAAGTTAAATTCTTGTTATGGATATTGGCTTTAAAAAGTTTCCTTAAATATAACAGAGGCCAGATCAATACTACAGATGAACTAAAATTTTTATTACCATACCTTACAGAGAATTCAATTATGAATCACAATGATTTTCCCAAACCTGATTTTTTTTAAACTGATGCTGACATATTTGTTCTTCCTATATAGCAACCAGGGGACATTAAGTTAGAAGGATTAAATTAAAAGTAATTACTTTGATTTTTGTTATTAATGTTCTTGAAAAATAGAATGTTTTACACCTTATTAGATGCCATTTGGCTACAAATTCAGAACATTACATATTGCAAGATTGTCAATGGAGACAGCCCTAATCTAATTTATATGAACAGCACTTATTCTGTCCTTTTAAGATGCAAGCTTTCCTGCTAAGGATATGTCTAAATTTGGGAATTCACTGTTTTGTAACAGTGGATTTACGGCTCATTTGGTTATAAATTATTTACTTCAAAATAATGCCATTGCTTTATATACTAGAACGCTACATTTTCAAATATGTGAGGGAGGGATAGGAGATGGAAGTCACAAGCTGATATTATCCCAAAGCATGCATGTTGGATGTGCTTTTTAAAGAGTAAAGTACTGACTGGTGTCTAAATCTTTCAAAATATTTTCAGTTTCATCTAAATTACATTTTCTAGGTGTTAACCAAAGAAATAAAAAGCGAAAATACACAGCGATTTAAAGACCACAGTCATCTCATTAAAAAGTCTGGTAACTCAGAACTAATATTTGAGACAAATCAACTAACGTTTCCAAGTGAAAGTCAAATATCAAATTAGAGGTCAATTCTGACAGGCTTCACAGTCTGAACTACAGATGTGCAAAGCCTGCAGGATTTGGTTCACAGTGGTGTTCAGGAACTTAATCTCAGAGTTTGGTTAGTGAAGTTTTGGCTGTGAACCAACCAATTAATTTTGTATTGCAAGAGTGATGAACTGAAACATCACACCTCTACTCTCCCTTGGGTATTTTCTTTCTCTCTCTTCCCAACAGCTCCCTGCCTCTTATGCCATAGGCCATCTATTTAGCATTGATACATTCAAGGAACGATATTTCATAGATTTCATAGACTTCATAGACATCAGGGCTGGAAGGGACCTCGGAAGATCATCGAGTCCAGCCCCCCGCCCAAAGGGCAGGAAGTCAGCTGGGGTCATAGGATCCCAGCAAGATAAGCATCCAGTTTCATCTTGAAGGTGTTCAATGAAGGCGCTTGAACCACCTCCGGCAGCAGGCTGTTCCAGACCTTGGGGGCTCGGACAGTAAAGAAGTTCTTCCTTATGTCCAGCCTGAAACGATCTTGAAGTAGTTTGTGACCATTCAACCTCGTCATCCCTTGGGGCGCTCTGGTGAACAAACGTTTCCCCAGATGCTGGTGGTCACCCCTGATAAACTTGTAGGTGGCCATCAGATCACCCCTGAGCCTGCGCTTTTCCAGGCTAAAGAGCCCCAGGGCACTCAGCCTGTCATCGTAGGGTCTGCTTCCCTGACCTCTGATCATGCGCGTGGCTCTTCTCTGGACTCTCTCAAGCTTCTCCACATCCTTTTTGAATTGTGGAGCCCAAAACTGGACACAGTACTCCAGCTGCGGCCTCACTAAGGCCGAGTACAGGGGGAGAATGACGTCCCGGGATTTGCTTGAGAAGCATCTATGGATGCAAGCCAGCGTTTTGGTCGCTTTACTAGCCGCCGCATCGCATTGCAGGCTCATGTTCATCTTGTGGTCAATGATGACCCCCAAGTCTCTTTCTTCCATAGTGCTAGCCAACATAGCACTGCCGAGCCTATAAGGATGCTGCAGATTTTTTTTCCCCAAGGTGGAGAACCTTGCATTTATCGGCGTTGAACACCATCAGATTCTCGTCCGCCCACTTGCTGAGCCTGTCCAGGTCAGCCTGGATAACCTGCCTAATATGGAGCTATTCTAATGCCCAGCTGCTGTCTCCAGGTTGTCTCCCCCTACCCTTTTGTTGCCATTAAAGAACATGACACATGCCTGCTATTGCCTCTTTTTAGGTTGGGAAAATGGAGAGAGAGAATTATCAGGTAGAGACATTTTGTTTCAGCCACAGGGGGCATCATCTTGGGCTAGAAATTAGGCCAACTCCCATCTATTCCCCTAGAGATAATGAAGAAGTCCCTTGGCTACATCCAGTTTACCAGAAGGAAAGTGGACGTTGAATATGGTTCAGAATTAAAAAATATAAATCTGTGACTGGAACTGTAAATTGAATTCTGGAATAAATGTCACATTTGTAAATTAGTGGTCATCAACTAGTGGATCTCGATCCACCGGTAGATCTCAGAACCTCTTACGGTAGATCTTGGAGCGTCTTAGAGTCGATCCGAGGCTGGGGTGGGGGGCTGAGTGCATGCGTGCATGCATGCACGCGCCCCAGCAAAACAGGTCAGTCCATGGGGAGGGGAAGGAAGGGTAGGGGAGCTAGATCGAGGCCCCCGCAGTGAGGGACAGTGCCACAGAGGCAAGAGCAGCGGTAAGTTGAGTGAGGCCCTGGCCAGGTAGGACTTTCCTGCTGGGGAGGCATGGCCCCAAATCATTTTTTTCTCCCTCTGCCTTGATCTGCCCTCCCCTCCCCTCCCCACAGACTTACCTGCTGGACAGGGGGGTAGGGTGGCAGTGCATGGTAGATCTTGGGTTGCTTTTAAATGCCAGAAGTGATCTACTTAAAAAGGTTGGAGACCACTGGTGTAAATTCTGTAGAACAGTGGCTTTCAAACTATGTTCTGCAAACAGCTAGGAAGTAATGGCAGAGCAGACTGGAAGGCGACTCCCCATCAGTCTTTAGGACAGGGGTAGGGATTCTGCGGCAGAAGGAGAAAGGGAGGGTGTGCGTGTGCATGCACATGTGCGAGCGTGCGCCATCTCTTTGCTGGCCACAATCACAAAAGTATTATCAGGTCTCCTGGGTCTCCTCACGGATTTCCACTTTGTTACATGCCAGATGGTCAAAGTTTGTTTCTTAATTAACTCTAACACGCTGAAATCCCAGCTACGAGTGACTTGAATCTGTAAACTCCTTCCATTACCCCCTTCCATACTTTGTGACATTGTTTCTTTCCAGGGGCCTTTTTGCTACAGTACAGCTCCGAAACATTGTCTCTCCCCTCAGACTGCTCTAAGAGGACCCTCGCCTCTCCCAGTCTCATTATATCCACCACAGTTATACATGAGGAAGAAACCAGCCCAATAACTGGCCCTCCATTGGATTTAGAAGGTAAAACATAGGAAACCTCTCCTTAAGTCTCAATATGTGCAGTTCAATATGTGTTTGAACTTCTCTCTCAGATGATTGCAGACAACAAAAAACTTCTTGCGTTATGGTATTTTAAAATATCTCATATATATATATATATATATATATATATAATATGACTCTGAATATAAACTGACAAATTTTTACTATTATTCTGTGGTAACTACATATAAGAAATTAACTGGTTTGCCAATAAATGACACGGTAATGTCTCTTCGCACATACATGCCACTTGGACTTCAGATTTTCTTTGCAAGAGTGCTCCCATCCTGTTTCGCACAACACATTGATAAAACCCAGCATCAGACCTCTGCAAGGCTGGGATAAGGTACCTGTGAGACACAAAGAGAAAGGCAGAGTTATGCAATATCCTGTGTTATGGTTGTCAATGCTACTATCAGTTTCCAAAAGCAAGTCACTCCAAAAGAAAAAGTGGTCCAACTGCTTCTAAATTTTGCATTGTTTTCTCATCCTTTAACACAGAACAAGCTGCTTCACTTACAGCTTGCATCTTTTTCCAATGAACAGGGCTGGAGAAAAATGACTTGTGCTCTCATTTCATCTATGAGCTCAGGCTACATGAGATTCTGTACTATATCCACGAATAAAATATTTGAATTACTTGCCAAAAAACTTTCAGCAATAAGCTCCAAGTATGATGAGACTAATTAGATTCCACATTTTGCCTGGAAATATTGACTTAAATGTTTCCCTCAACTCAATTTACCTTCATCCATAAGGCAAGAAAAATCTAATATTTTGCCCAGAGGTGATGCAATAAAAAAGAAATCTAAATGTTGGCATTGGGGAGGCTTTCTAGCAAAATTAAAACTCTGCCATGGAAAGCATCATTTACTACACTGTCTGACCAGCTTAAGTCATAAGAGTATTAGGAAAGACAAGGTGCATTGTATATTGTATTTTTCTGCCCCTCAGCATACTTTAAAAGTCACTTAGTCTACTAATTGTTCATCTTCTTCATTCAACTATATCCGATTAGTCAACCTGAAAATGAGCTGATAGGCACAGTTTTAATGTGAATAAAACATCTGAGTAATATAGATAATCCTGCATTAAACAAATATTAATCAAAGTACATATTCCCTCCGGTCACCTTCTGGAGATCTTATGGCAGGATTAATGAAACCCTTTATGAAAAGATAAGGGAAAATAATACTGCTGAATTTTAATCTTCCATATTTTATTCCACTCGAAGAAAAGGTTCTACACACACATGCACAAAATAATCCGTGAACAGAATCTGATGGTATGAAAATCAGATGGCATGAGGAGGGTGGGAGAAGTCTCATTTATTTAAATGATAAATGAAGAATCAAGCTACGAGTTATGATAACTGTAGCGTAATTACTACCAAATATACATTAGTGCAGAAGTCAGACACCCCAAGACCAGTGGAATAAAATGAACAAGTGATGGTGAGCAAATAGGATTCCTTCCTTCCATCATTACCTGCCCCCCCCACCCCATGAAGGTGATTAAAACAAAACCATAAACTACCAAATAATCGACACATCGTATTTATAGTTCGTTTTTCTTTATACTTTCCAGTTCTTACACACTTCTTTTATTTCCTTCAAAATTTGGTCCTCTTCTACTTGGCTAATGTTAAGATGTTTCTTTGTTTTAAATTGAGCCAAAATTAAACTGCCTGGTTCTTTGGTATTCATCTGCACTAAGCTGGAAGTGCAGAGGTTCATTTACTGCCAGCCTGATAAAACAGATCCAGGTGATAAGAAGTGCTACTTTGATTTCCCTATCTCAGACTTATTTATGTTTCATCGGGGAAACTCTCTCAACATGTTTATCTGTTGTCCGGGGAAAGGTTTACCAAAGAGAGGCCACCTATCACTGAAATTCCTATGCACCCTTAATGCACTGAAGGGATGGCTTCTTGCTTTGAGTCTACTGTCTAGCCACGTACAAGCAAGACAAACAGATAAACATTTTCAGGCATAGCCAACCTACCATAACAGCTTTGCATCCCCATTTGTGAAAACGGTGCAGATATCTGCTCGCGCTAGGACAGGGGAGGGTAATTATTTTGGGCGGAGGGCCACTTACTGAGTTTAGGCAAGCCATCGAGGACTGCATGACAGGCAGCCAGGGCAGATAAATATTAATTTTCTAAATATTTTACGGGCCCCGCAGGCCGGATAGAATGGCCTGGCGGGCCGCATCTGACCCGTGGGGTGCATT
Source organism: Alligator sinensis (assembly GCF_000455745.1). Taxonomy (NCBI): domain Eukaryota; kingdom Metazoa; phylum Chordata; order Crocodylia; family Alligatoridae; genus Alligator; species Alligator sinensis. Next base: position 263,155 of record NW_005842695.1, read on the forward strand.
TTGCCCACCCCTGCACCAGAAGCAATTGTGCTGTATCAGGGAGCTTGTATGGGATTTGTAACCTAATATAGCCAGGTTGTAGCCATTTTGGTCTAGAGGCAAAAGTGCAGTTAAGACCTCATCTGCTTTCCAGTCCTATTTATCTACCAAGTATTCCAGAAAGGAACAAAACACGTAAATGCAATAAGCTATAAAGGAGAGTGTTGATTTCCTTTGTTTTTGAAGGATGCTACTCTTCAGTGCACTGTAAGCACAGTTTAAAGAGACCTAGTAAATCTGCTTTTAAAAGGACAGGATGTATCATTTCCTTTGACAGATCCAGTGTTCAAGAAGGTACAAACTTGAAGCATCTAGAGGAAGAGGTCAGTCTAGATATCCCCCTTTCCCATCCCCAATATAGGTTCTAGTCATTAGCACCAAAGATGGATACTGCCATTTCAACCATGGAACCCAACAGTACTGGCTGAAGTGGTTAATGCAGGATTCAAAAAAGATCTAGTCAAACCGGAAAATGTTTAAAATATGAACTCAGACACTTTCAGTTTTCAGTAAATGTTATATTTGGCTTGAATGCTGTGTTGGCCATAATTATTATTGCTAGTTAAATATTTATGAATGCAATAAAATAGTATTACTCCATTTTTCCCAGGCCAACGTGCTTGCTCCGCTCATCTACTTTGTCTGCCTTGCCTTTAGTTTATTCACTATTTGGAACAGGGATTGCCAGTTATTATATGCTGGTATGGCACCCAGCTCCCTTGTGCTCAAATTGTTTGGAAACTGTCAATGCTTTCACAATACATGCTAGAGTAGACGATAATGAAATTATAATTGTTCCCTATACTGCATAGCAAGAAACCCCTGCTCAAAAGCTTACAGTCAGGATGATGGGCTTGACAAGTAAGTGAGGGAGAGATTAAAGAGGGGGCTTACAGAGATGATTACCCTATCACTCAGTTTAGAAATACACACATCATGCTGGTTCAACATGCTTTTTGTTTGTGAGGTTGTGTTGAACAAACACAATCTTTTTGTAGAGAATGCTGTAGCAGAATGCAACTTGAATGAGGCACAGATGGAGGGCTGAAAAAATGTTTTGCAATGGTGATCTGAGAGAAAGAGGCAGCATGGAAGATGACAAAGACTTTTACAGGAGAAGATAAAAGGGGGACCAGGTTGGTTCAACTGGTGGTTCGGCAGTGTTTGGGGAGGGGAAAGAGTGCTAAACAGACTGGGGAAGCAATGCTTTCTGCATTTGTGATGTAGGGCCTTAAAAGCAAGAAAACCAAGTTTTTTAAACTTGCTGCAGGGCACCTTGAGGAGCCAGCAAAGCAACTCTTGAACGCAGGAAGCAGTGCAGGCCTGCCAAATTCTATTGCTCATATCTTGATTTACAAAAATAACTGACCAGAATCCTCCGGAAGGATGTCCTGGAAAGGTTTCCAACTATCAGGAATAGGTCTTACACCCTTTCTCTGCTAGAAACATAAAAAACCCAAAACTAATGCAGACTGGAAGAAGGGAAATGTAGATTCAAATGTTATTTGTAGCAGAGTGAGACCTTAATAGTCCTTAACAGGACAGAAGTCAACTAAACCCCTTCTTCTTTTAGTGCTCCTGAAGATATTCATATATGTAAGTATAAATCAGCCTTCAAAGACGGTCTTCAAATTTAGGTACAAGTCATGGTCATTTGCTCAGAGTCCTATTTTCTTTATTGCCATGTCAAGACCTCATTATAGAAAACCTTCTCAAAGAGAATTGAATACAGACAGCAGTGCCTCAAACAATAAAGAATCTTCTAGCAGTAGAAATATGTTGGAGCCAGGTGAAGAAAAAGGCAAATGTATGTAATTCACTCTTCCTCATCTCCAAGAAAACTTGGAAGGATAACAGGAAGTTCTACCGGGTAGTGAAAGCATGCGTTGTCTGGGTGTTGATGCACATCCCATTAGCAACCTAGTTTTGCCACTTTACAACATCAGTAGTCTTAGAGCATTCCCAACCTGACCCATCGACCATAATAGCCTCTGCCTACTATAACTACCTCTTCATACAAAACAAAGCCATGTATCTTATCATTCGTTCTCAGAGTTCACCAAAAACCTAACAGAATTAAAAGAAACTCAAATATGTCGTGGTAGTGTTGGCGATTTTGCAGTGGTGATAGTCCAGGAAAAATGTAAGAGGCAAGGATTTGGATGCATGGTATCTTTTATCAGACCAGCTGTATAGTTGGGAGGGACAGAGTCGAGATTTGGGGTACCAGGCAACCAGGTCTGAGGCAGGGTGAAGCGGTCCAAGAAAATATATCACCCACAAAAATCCCTGCCTTGCAATAAATGAAAAATATTTTTATCCAGACACACACAAATAACATAGCCATTACCTAGATATCTTGACATTTCAGAAAACAGCATGTACCTTAACATGAGACGGGAAAAAAACACCTTGTACTTAAGCATCAACATAAACACCATTTGAATCTAAAAGTTCCATTTAATTGGCCAAGTACGGCAAAGAAATTTAAGCCAAGGTGCTCTAAACTGGTGTAAGCCTTTGTCATACTGACATGCAAATTACTGCAATATAAATTTAAATTTATGGTGAACTAAATGATAAATGCTAGTTTTCAATGTCACCACTGACAAGGATTTTGTTTGAATTTTCCTAAACTGGTAACTGCAAAACTAAAATTACTGAAAATAAAGTCCCTGATTCTGCAAAAACTTAAGGAGAAATTTATATTCATTCTCAGGACGAGTCCCATTTACTAAAATGATACTATCTCATATACTTAAGGTTAAGAGTGTGTAAGTGTTTGCAGCACCTAGAAGGTAGAACTGTTAAATTTCTCTCCTAATGGTATAAAATCTTTGTAGTGTCAAAACAAAATTGCATCAGTATTAACAATTAAAGTTATTCAGGCCCCTGGCAGACGTTACACTTAAAATGTGATTAATCAGTTAATCACATCTTAAGTAACCCAGCCAAACATTCATGCAATGAATGGCACAATAAAACAGGGAATAAGAAAGAATGTCATTACACAAAATATGTGTAATAACTAGAATGCCACGCTGGCTGAAAATACAGCACAGACTATTTGCTTATCCGTCTTGTATTCAAGGCTGTGTTGTTTTTGCAATAAGGTTGTTAATGAGACTGATTTTTTTTTTTAAAGGTAACATCTAAAATTCTGCCCCAAACAAGGAAAGTAATTAAAAAAAAATAAAACATCTTCTTAAGTGATTTAAGGCTACTGAATGGGAATAATAGAAAGAATTAACAGCATGTACATTTTTCAAAATAAATGCATATTTTTTAAATTTGTCAAAAATTTAAACAACCCTGATTAAAATCCAAAAAACGGAATTTAAGTATGACTTTCACCCAGCCAATTCTGCCTTTTATGTTACAGGAGAAAGAGAGAGAAAAACCATTCTTCTTTAAAAATCAGGAGGTGAAAGTTTTCTGTGGACTAAATATATATTCATACCAATAGTGAAAACCATTTTATTTTTTAGTATGATCAAGAAATGATTTTGCCTTCATTCTGCATGCACTCTAACTAACAAGACAGAGGACATTTCCAGTGTCCAAATGCCAGGGGGGCACTTAGGCAGACAAGGTTCCTTGGGTGAATTTGATATCTTTTATTAGACCAACCCAAATGGAAGCTTCTATGGATCTGTGCGAGTAATTTAGAAAAATGGACAGTTTATTTGCTTTGAAAGTACAGCCAAGTAGAGACTAGCAGTCTAGAAAGTTTCCATTGCAAGATGGATAGTGCCATGTACCAAAAAAATCTATAGTACAAGTCTCTGGTTCAAGAATATGAAGGTTTACTTGGCTAGACTGATTAAGATTCCTTGGCATTCAAGGTCAAACACTTGACCAAAGTTCCCAGCAGAGCTGCAAGCGGAAGTTGAGTTTAAACCTTCACCTGTTGGTTTTTTCCTAACTCCCATTTTTAATATAATATCTAAGTTAAAAGTCGGCCTATTAGGGAAAGCCTCTTAATAACTCTATTCACAAAGGGTGCCTGTACATGAGCTGGGAGGCTGCTTCGATAGTATAATTACAGTATGTTGGAGCAGACTCAATTAATCGAGTCTGCTGGAGCATGGTAATTACCACGCTCCAGCTAGCCGCTGCGTCTTGTGTATCAGCCTCCCTGCGCTTCAAAATGCTGGCGGGGGCACTTTAACTAAAGGTTATTTGACGAGCTGATATACGAGATGCTCCAAGAGCTGCTCTAATTAAAGGGCCCCCACCCACTCCTGGAGCACGTGTAAAAATGCCCAAAGATAGTGTTACAAGGCAACAAGTTAAAAACAAGATAGCTTTACAAAAAAAGTTACTGGGGTCAATATTATCTATTCAGACTATGTAGAGAGTACATTATGCACATCCTATTCAAGATATTTTGATATAAAGTGAATGTAAACTATCCTGCAGGATCCCAACAATAAATACTTAAAATACAATAATAAATAATAATAAATAATTAAAAACTATACTTATAAAAAAACTGTGCAGCTGTTAAGTGGATACATTGCCATCAGGCTGTTTCTTTTAAGCTAAATAGGATTCAACCTCCAAGATCACCAAATAAGGGACAGGGCAGCTACTGAGGGTCTGAGGTTTCTAGTTCTTTTTAACGAGCATTAACATGAATGAACAGATAAAGAAAGAAAGAAAGAAAAAGCATCAGCATGAAGTCAGATACCGTTGAGGAAGACTAATACTCACTATCCAACATTCTTCCTTCAACCGGATAATATTGACTTGTTTTTCATTGTGACGTGTCTATCTCAGGCCACAAAGAAGTTATGAGGTTTGTCTATAAATATTTAAGACAAGCTAGTGTATGCAAAGTCACTCCAAAAACCATGCTGTGCATATATAATTAGCATCTTTGTATAACGAAAAGCTTTCTCCCCTGGATAATGCCAGGTATTCATTCAGGGTCACCAGTGTCAAGGCAATCCTGTGCAAAGATTCCAGTTCATTCTTTATTCACCGAGTGTGTTATAAGCAGCACTGGAATATTTTAAACACGTTACAATGTAGTCTTTACTTGAACCAAAATATATGAATAACATCAGTTACAGCTAATTTCTGATCAATGATTCAGTTTGCAGCTGTTCCCAGGTACCTAAAAAAATTCATTTATTTGAACAGGAGTTTACCTAAAGGAAGTCTAATACCTGTTATATCGATTTCAAAGTTTAAAACCTGCAGCCAAAATCTTTAGATCTATGTGTGTTCTGACTGGTGTTATATTCATTCTAATGTACGTATGGCACAGAATCCTTTCTGGAAAAATATGTGCGTGCTCAAGGTTTTCAGTGCATACAAGGTCAAAAGCCTTATCTTGGGCTGTGGAGAATGATTCAAAATTAATAACAGCGCTGCAATATTCAAATTAACATTTTATGTAAATGTTATTGTAATTATTATTAGCTAATATTTTCCCAGCTTTGAGAGCTGATATCATTGTAGCAGGTATGTACTTTAATTAAATGTGAAAACAAGAACAGTCAAACAAACGCTAAATAAAATAAATATACCTTGCCATCATGACCTGAAGTTCATTTGACTAAATTAAGTACAAAGATAGGAAATCAGGTACTGTATGTGTATAGATATGTTTGCAACACATCCTGAAATGTTATTGTACACAGATCTAAATTTATATTACAGGATGAGTAAATGGTAAAACGATCATTTTGTTATCTGGTGAGTTTATTAGGGATGTGCGCAAATCTGAATACTAATCGCCATGCGAGTCTGAACTTTGTTTCAGTCGCACATCAACCACAATTTTATTCTGATTTCTTTCAGAAGCAGAATGCAGCAGTCTCTCATTCTCCCTGAAATCTCTAAAGCTCGAGTCCTGCTCTTTGCCTTGTCTAATCCCGCAGAGTTCCTGGGTCCTGCTTTCGCAGCTAGGCTTCTCCTCCTCCTAAACACCTCGGTATCCTACAAGTAACAGTGGTTGGTTTTGGATCCTTCAATCAGCTTCCCTGTTGATAATACACTGCAGTAGACTTTACTCCCGTCAATCAAAAGAGCAGCTGACTAAAAGTGATGCACCGGCTCCCAGCTGTGATTAATCATCCTATAAGATGTTTTCTTTTAAAAAGTATTAAAAAAAAAAAACCTCCATTTTTAAAAATGTATAAACACTGTCTATAATGTGTGTACAATTCATTTTAAGATACCAGCCCACCATAATACAAGTAATTTACAATCTTGAATAGATTTGTGAAATACCAGCTGTTAACTTAGAAGTGATCCCACTTCCATCTGGATCACATCAACACTGATACTGAAGGCAGGGCAGAGTGGCACCTTATATATTAACCGAAGGAGGCATAAGTTTTCATAAGCAACAGCTGGCTTTTGTCATTAATATCCTTTGTCACAGCATAGCATCCCTCTGAATTAAACTATAAAGGTGTCACTGTGCCCTTCCTTCTGCCTGATACTAGACTAACATGGCTATCTACCTCTCACTGGGTGCATCTACACGTGCTAATAATGCAAAGCAACAAACTGTAGCATACATCACACCAGTGTTTATTGTTCCCGGGCACCACATTTACACATACATCCAGGAACTCAGCACGTTGAGCCAGGCTGGAGCAGCTCCAGCTGGCAGCTGGTGGGGGGGTCAACCTGCCAGTCCAGGGTTGCTCTGACCCAGCTGAACGTGCTGCGTTGGGGCACGAGGATGCTTCAGTGTGGGGCTAGTTGGCAGGCAGCCTCCACACTGAAGCACCCTTGCACCCCAGCCAGCATCTACACAGACTTAAAACTATGGCAGTATTTATTAGTTTACTGTGACCTAACAGGGGTGCACATGTAGATGCAGAGACTTTACTGCGGAGCTAATTAGGCAGTTCTGCAGTTGCTCATAGATGTTGAGCATCAGGAATATAAATCCCTAAACATAACCTTAGCAACAACCCAACCAAACCATGAACCATCTGCTGAACTTCCAGGTATAATGTTAAGCCCACCCCCACCTCCTTTTCTGCAGCACATTTGGAACTTCCCCAGTTTTGCGAGCTTTGAGAATGGAAGTCAAACAGTAGCAATCCCATAATTTCTTCCTCCTCACTTCCAGAGTTTCTGCACCCCATTTCCTCTCTCCTGCTTGTAAAACAGGGGCAGGCAATTATTTTGGCTGGAGGTCCACTTCACGAGTTTTGGTGAGCTGTCAAGGGCCACATAGGTAGCCCCACCCCTTGACAGTTGCCCCGCCCCCTAGTCGACATCTTGTGGCCGGAATTCCCGCCCCCCTACCCCTACCCTTTGCCACTGGAAGTCCCTCCCTTTGCCCCTGGAAGTACTCCTGCTGGGAGGGGTTAGTAAAGCCTTGGAACTAGAAGTTACACTGTCACATGATATATGTCGGGGTAGGCAATGTTTTTTGGCTGGAGCTCCAAAAAAACCACAATGTCTACCTTGTGAGGTGCTGGGGTGCCAGCATGGCAAAAAAACAAAACTGGAGCAGGGGGTATATGGCAGGATGCACTGTGAATAATCATAAACGTTTCTTTTTTATGGTAAATACCAAGTTTTCTAAAAATTCTAAACTTGGTGACAATAAATAAAACTTCATAGATGGAAGAGAGGAGAGGGAAGAGAGGAGAGGGAAGGGGGGGAAGGGGGAGAAAGGGAAAAGGGAGAGAGGGAGGAGGGAAGAGAAAATAGAGGGAAGAAAGAGAGAGAAGGGAGAAAGAAGAGGGAGGGAAGAGAGAGGGAAGAGGGAGGGCAGGGAGAAAGAAGAGAGGGAAGGAGGGAGGGAGAGGGGCATGGAGAGAAGAAGGCGCAGGGGGAGGCACTGCAGGTAGGCTGGCCTGGCCAGGCCCTTGGGAAGGTGGCAGCTGGAGAGGGTGGGGGTGAGGAGGCAGGAGGGGAGTGGGGGCTGCCTCAGAGCTCCGCAGACTCGGGCCACAGCTGGGCTCCCAGCAGCACCCAAAGTGGAGCCCAGCCTGGCCCATACAGCTCCATGGGATGGGGTGCAACTGCCCTGCCAACAAGAGGATGCTACCTGGCATAGGCAGGATGCTGGGCTTTGAGGGGTCCCGGCTCAACCTCTGTGGACACTGGGCACAGCACAAGTGGGGCAGAGTCCCCCAAGCCACAGTGGCAGGAGCCCCCAGGGCTCTGGGAACAGCTGCGCAAAGCAGTGCGATTACCCCCGCCGGCCTGGCCCGTCCGGTCCCAAGCAGCCACTTCTCCTTGCTAGTACTGACTCAGCCGGGCCTGTTGCATTGCGAACAGCACGGAGGGAAGCAGCGGCTGGGCTGGCTTTGCTGTGTGCTGCTCAGGACGAGCCTGGCCTGGCTGGGTCAGCACCGGTAAGAAGTGGCAGCTGAGCCATGCGCCACTTCCTTCCTCGCTGCTCAGCACAGGCTCAGCCACGGCTTTGCCTCTCTGGTGACAACCCGTCCCAAGCAGTGCGGGGAAGCAGCACGCGGCTCAGCCACCCCTTCTCCTCACCGGTGCTGACCTGGCCGGGCCTATCCCGTCCCTAGAGGCATGCGGCAAAGCCGGCCCAGCCACTGTTTCCCTGCATGCTGCTCGGGATGCGAAAGGCCAGGCCGAGTCAGCACTGGAGAGTAGTGGAGGCTGAGCCGTGTGATGCTTGAGTCCAGCCAGGACAGGCCAGCAGAGGTAAAGAGAAGCCGTGGCTTTGTCATGTGCCTCTCAGGCCTGACCAGGCCAGCAGTGGGGAGGGGAAACCATGGCTGAGCTGGTGCCGAGCAGCACATGGCTCAGTCGCTGCTTCTCCTCACTGGTGCCAACCCAGCCGGGCCTGTCCCTTCCCATCCCAAGTGGCACTCAGCAAAGCCAGCCCAGCTACTGCTTTGCCGCATGCCACTCAGGATGAGATTGGC